>NW_022436993.1:6140581-6383244 GCF_009761245.1 Sapajus apella | reverse complement strand
GGTGGGGGGTGGGAAGCTGGGGAGAGATAGCAAGGGGAGAAATGCCAGATGTAGGTGATGGGGAGGAAGGCAGCAAATCACACTGCCACGTGTGTTCCTATGCAACAATTTTGCATGTTCTTCACATGTACCCCAAAACCTAAAATGCAATAAATAAATGGAAAAAAAAAATAAATAAAAGATAAAAAAAAAAAAGAATTACAGGCATTTATTCTTTTTATCATCCAGGTAAGGGTAGAAAAAATGCTAGCAATATTCTGCTGATTTGACAGAACAATTTTACGAGTATTCATAACGTATAGGAACACAGAAATGTCAATCATAACATGAAGACAGCATCAGGTTACTGAGTAAGACAACTCATCAGAATCACGGGGCTCTTTGGAGATCACTTTTAAGGAAATGGCAAGGATTTCTAGAGCCTTGGTTCATATTTTCCATCCAAGGATAAATTTGTAAGGCTAAAGAACAGAACTAGAGAGTATAGTCATAAATATTCACACAAATCTCAATGCCACATCAAATCAGGTTCTTTGAACTTGTTTTATAACACAAAGACGGTCAGTCTTCTGTAGCTGCAGAGGAGAAAGCACATTTCCTTCCTCTGTCACTTAGAGTCCTTTGTGAATTATGAAGATTTGCTTTTTTAAGAGCCAACTCTAGAATTTTAATTTAAAGCAAAAAATCAGGCATGTGGAGCTTAATATTATTTAGAGAAATGGAGAAAAATATGAGTATGATTTTACTAAGTAACAGGGAAATAAGCTGAAGCTTATTATGAAGGGAAGATGCCAACTTGCACCTTGATAATGAAGGAAAGGGAGAATTCACCTGTAGTATAATTGGAAAATTAGAGGGCTCAAATAGCCAAATTGCTTTTAGACTAAATAGCCTCGAAGATAAATTGTGTTACTCAAGATAAACAGGAATAATTTATAATAATGAAAGGTTCATTTCAACTGGTAGCTTTAGGAATTTTAAATTTGTATGCACTTAATAACTTAGCCTCAAAAATTGACTAATGAAGAGAAATAGACAAATCCACACTCATAAGGTGGCATTTAATATAGCCCCTCAGTAACTGATGGAGCAAATGGAAAAATAATTCCTAAGAATATGTGTAATTTAAACATCATGATTAACAAACTTGAGCTAATAAACATGTATTGAATACTGCATGTAACAAGCACATTCACAGAAATTGACCATGTATTGGATTGTAAAGCAGGTGTCAACAAATGTCACAGGAATGAAATAATAATAAGCATATTTTCCTAACAAAATATAACAAGTTAGACATCAGTAACAACAAAAAGACATCAAGATAACTTTCATATGTTTGGAAATTAATTAAATACACATCTAAGTGTCTTATGGGTTAAATAAGAAATTACAGTGTATTTAAAAAATAGTTTGAATTAAGCAGTAATGAAAATTCTACCTAACAAAACTTATGGGATTTAGCTAAAGCAACATTTAAAGAAAAAGTATATTAGATGCATATATTAGAAAAAAGCTTAGAATTAATAATTAAAAATTAATAATAATTCAAGAAAATGGAAAAAGAACAGCAAAAAAAAAAAAAAAACCCAGCAAAAATAAGATGGGAGAAAGAACATGATAGAAATAGAACAGAAACTAATGAAATAGAAACCATATAGTATGGAGACAATAAAGCCAGAGTGATTTTTCAAAACACTAATAAAATTAACAAACATCTGGTGAGACAAAAAAAAAAGTGATAGCACAAACATACAAATAACTAATAACATTACTAAAAAAATTAGAAATATTAAAAAAAGAAAAAGTCATTTGAACAATTTTATGCCACTAAGCTTGAAAATGCAGATGAAATGAACATACTCTAGCAAAGCACAATTTAACGCAAACAGTCTCAAGAAGAAATAGAAAAACAGAATGGTGCTAAAATCTGAATGGTCAGATACATTTGAAGAATTAAGGAAAATTTCAGGCTTAGATGGCTTCACATTGAATCTGACGGTCAAGGAATAAATCTGTTCTCATATTATGCACAAACTCAGAATAAAAAGGAGAATGCTGCTAGTCTCATAAGGTTAGCATAAAATTGATAGCAAGAGAGAAAAATTATAGGTCAATATCACTCAAAAATATAGATACAAAAATTATAAAAAAAAATCAGCAAACTGAATCTAGCAATGCATAAAAAGTATAAAGCATTATGATTGTGGTAGCTAGTCTCTAAAACAGGCTCCAGTGTTCTCCACCTCTGGGTCATCCCCTCCCACATTCTATTAGGTATGTAACCAAGAGAATACAGTAGACATGATGGTATGTCACTTCTGAGATTTGGTTATTAAAGACATGGTGGCTTCTATCTTTATTAATTTCTCTCTCAGATCATTCGCTCTGGGGAAAGCCAACTGCCATGTCATAAGCAGCCCTATTGAGAGGACCACACGATGAGGTGTTAAGCCTGCTGCCAACTGTCATGTGACGAGCTTGGAACTGCAGTGATGGCTGGTATCTTGACTTGAAACCTTATGTGAGACCTTCTGGATTCCTGACCCACAGAAGCTGCATCGGATAAGAAATACTTGTTATTTAAGCTGTTGCATTTTGGAGTAACTTGTTATGGAGCAGTAGATAACTAATATACATAATAACCAACTTGTATTTATTCCAGGAATGAAAACCTGGTTTGACATGAGAAAAATTAATGAATTCTGCTACATTAAAGGAAAAATTTATATGGTCATCTCAGCAAACATATAAAAGTATTTGATGAAATTCAGCATGCATTGATGATTTATTTTAAAATTTTGCAAACAAGAATGAAAGAAAATGCCTTTAAAAGCAATGAAAATGAACAAACTAACACATGCAACAATCATAGATGAAAAATCAAAAGTAGGTGAAAATACAACTATATTGTTTACAGATTCATACATAGGAGACAAACCATAAACAGAAGCAAGGAATTGGCCATGACGTGTCAGGACAGTGATGCATATGGAAGTAGGTGGCAGGTGTGATGGCTCACAGGGAGCTTCTAAACTCAAGACATTGTTCTTTATCTTGATCTGACCAGTAATTACACAAGTGTTTGTTTTCCTTTTATTTTGAGACAAGCTGTTCCTCTGTCACCCAGGCTGGAGTGCAGTGGTGTGATCATGGTTCACTGTAGCCTTGACTGCCAGGCTCAAGTGATTGTCCTACCTCAGCCCCTCAGCCTTCCCAGCAGCCAGGCCACAGGCACATGCCACTGCCTCTAGCTAATTTATTTTATGTTTTAATAGAGACAGAGTCTCGCTATGTTGCCCAGGCTGGTCTCAAACGCTCAGGCTCAAGCAATCTACCCGCATCAGCCTCCTAAAATGGTGGGATTAGAGGTGTTAGCCACCACATCTCGCTCAGGTATTTGTTTTCCAATTATTATTTAAATCATACATATAGGCATTATGCACTTTTTTCTGTGGGTGTTATCTCTCAATAGTAAAAAAAAAAAGTTAATGATGCAGAAAAATAACATTTATTAATGTACCGTATTAACAGATTAAAGGTGAAAACCCCATATTATCTCAATAGACATGAGAAAAAACATTTGATAAAATAAAAGCTATTATTTGAAATTTTAGGACAGTAAATTAGTACAGAAAAAGGAACATTCTTAACCTGCTAAAAGGTATGTAAAAAAAAGCCTATGGCACACATCATATTTAATGATAAGACATAGGAAAAATTCCCTTTAAAATTAAGTATGCAGTAAGAATATCTTCAATTGTTGTTTCTCTTTCACCTTGGATAATAGGAATAACCTTTGTGGTAAGACAAGAAAAATAAATAAAATTTATAAAGATTGGAAAGAATGCAAAACAAAACAAAACAAACCCTGACATTTTCCATAGATGTCTGCAAAGAAAATCCAACAAATATCAATAGGCAAATTATTAGACTTAATAAGTGAGTTCAATAAGGTTATTTCTATTTAAAGTCAATTATTTTTTTAAAAAAATCAGTGACATTTTTACATGCCAGCAACAAATGCAATCTTTGTACAAAATACAAAAAATGTACTTATGAATAAAAGTTAAAAACAGATGTGTAAGAATGTTATAGTCTAAATAAATTTAGGAATAGGAAAACAGTAATTATGTCAATTCTCTCTCAATTAATAAAATACAATTATAGTAAAAAAGAGATATCTTTTAGTAGACTTGAAAGGCGATTATAAAATTTGTATGAGAGAAGAGAAAAAGACCCCAAATAACCAGAAGAAAAGAGGAGCAGAGATCCTGTTGTACCAAATATCAAGACTCATTTTAAAACTGCATCAATGAAGACACTCTTCCTACACCAGACTGATTATGACAGAGGCAGCATTGCAGATCAGTGAGCAGAGAATGGACCGTTTAACCAGTGGTGATGAAATGCTTGATTTTTCCATTTGTACAAATGTAATATTGAAATCTTACCTTCCATACATATATTAATACAAAAATTATTTCCAGGGGGATTGTATTAGTTAGGGATCTCCAGAGAAACAGAACTGATAGTGCATACACACCACACAGACACACACACACACACAGTGGGAAAGAGAGATGATAAGGAATTGGCTCACACAGTTATAGAGGCTGAGTCTGAAATCTACAAGATGGGCTGGTGATTTGGGAGACCCCAGGAAAAGCCAATGTTCCTGTTTGTGGGCTGTCAAGCAGGAAGAGCCAACATTGCAGATGAAGTCTGAAGACCATCAGCTGGAGAATTTTTTCTTACTTGAGGGAGGATTTGTCTTTTTATCTATCCAGGCCTTTAACTGATTAGATGAGGCCCACCCTCATTAGAAAGGCAGTCTGCTTTACTCAAAGTTCACAGATTTAAACGTTAATGTCATCCAAAAACACCCTCACAGAAACACCCAGAAAAATGCTTGGCCAACTTTGTGGGCACTCCATGGTCCAGCCAAATTGACACATAAAATTAACCATCACAGAGGTTACAGATATACACAGGAAACACAGAACTCTAATGTGTAGGAGAATATTTTTACAACCCTTAGGTAGAGAGAGGTTTTTAAGAGAAGATACAAAAAATACAAATCATGAAGGAAATGTGATAAATTTGTCTACATAAAAATGTAAAAAATTTAAAATTCTATCTAGCAAATAATTCCAGTATTTAAAAAAGGGTGAAAAGGACAAGCCCCAGAAACATCCCAAACTTGACGTTAGCATCTGCTTCTAGAGAGCCCATCCTAAAACATGATACTCTTTATACAACGTTCAGGCAAAACAATATTCTGTATTATTTATAGAATATAATTCTGAATAGTGCTGATATGTTGGGTAGGAGATACATTTTAGGAGGAGTTGTCTAGGATTTCAAAAGCATTTGTAATACTTATTCCTTAAGCCAATAGTGGGTGTGAGTATGTATTATATCAGGGCTCCCCAACCCCAGGGCCATGGGCTGGTACCAGTACATGGCCTGTTAGGAACAGGGCCACAGAGCAGGAGGTGACGTCAGGTAAACAGGGAGCCAGCGAGCATTACCGCGTTTGCTCTGCCTCCAGTCAGATTCATGGTGGCATCAGATTCTTACAGCAGTGTGAACCCTATGGTGAACTACTCATGTGAGGGATGTAGGTTGTGCACTGCTTATGAGAAACTGATTCCTGATGATCTGAGGTGGAACAGTTACATCCTGAAACCATCCCCTCAGCCCCCACCCAAAAACTGGTCCCTGATGCCAAAAAGGTTGGGACTGCTGCAATTATATCATTATTTGAATCTTTGATATTTAAGGAATGAATAATAAATAAGTAGCAGAAATAAAACTGTCAGATTTATGTCTCTTGGAAATCAATCAAAGGAAAAGTAAAAGCCGTTATTTTGCATTTGAACACATAAGTATGAGATTTATAAATAAAACATCAATAGCTATAAGCTGAATTTAAAGTCCTGAATAAACTAAATATTAATTAAATCACATGTAACTGTGAGTATTTCATTCTGGCCCACAGCCCTTTTAGACATTAAAAGCCCACTGAAAAGAATTACTCTTCCATACAAATGATATACGCTTCTATTGCTTCTAAAGGACAAGACCTATGGACGTACTCATTGCACAGCCATTAAGATTAGTGGAATTAAGAACTTCAAAAAACTGAAGGATTTATATTTGAAGTTAGATGTGCATATACATTTTATCAGTTAACAAATATTAAATGCCTACTCTATGCCAGGCAGTATTTTCAGATGATATAGATAAGCTGTAAGCAAGAAACACAAAGTGCTCTTAAATCATTAGCATGATTTGTTTTAAGGGTACTATCTTACATCATCGAAGTATCCAATTGCTAGTGTCTGACTCAGGCACAGTATTTCTATTTCAGTAAGTCAAGCTATTAGTGGCTATATAGTACACTGTGCAGGGGGAAAGTCTCCTCAAAGATTGCATGGAAAATTAAGGAGTTAATTCCATTTCTGTTCAGTGCTGTAATGGAATTTTTTATTCCAGACTGTTCACACATGTCTCTTTCGCTGAAGGCACCAAGGATTACAAATTTAGAATCAAATATTTCTGACCATAAAAGTTAACTATCCAAATCTTTAACCACATTTAAACTTGCACATGGTCTGGGCAAGGAAAAATTTACAAACACCAATATTTATTGAGGTAAAAATGTAAATTATGAGGAACCACCTAGACACCTTAAAATAAAACACAGGACTCCATGTTTTATTAAATTTGTGCTATTTCTCCTACTGTTACCATCAGAAACACATTCCATTTTAAGTTTTTTGCAGTTTTTTTTTTTCAACCCTGAAACAAATACACACACTTTATTTATGCACAAATACATTTCCCAGCAAGGACAGAAGTGATTTAAAATCACACAACTTCCCAGGGCAGCTAGTGCCCGTGTACTTCCGACAGGAAGGTGGAAAGTGGCCTAGGGGACTGGGTCAGAGGAGAAAGGCATATGAAGCTCACCAACAAGGAGCTAGGCAAGAAGGAGAAAGAGGACGAGAGGGATTAGAGGAGGAAGAGAGGGTAGGAGGCTTTGGGCGAGAAGCAGGAGGCAGCTGAGAGGAAGGGGAGCTGCCTCGGATGAGATGCAGGGGTGATCCCCAGGCCTCCACTGGTTCAGCTGGGCCTGCTCCAGAGGAAGAAGTTGCAGAGGGAGAAGGGGTCATTAGGAGGACCCCGGGGCCTGGCACACATGTAGAAGCGGCAGCCCAGGTTGGGTCCTGGCTTCTTCACGGTAGGCATCACAAATGGCTCCCTGTGGCCCCCACAGAGGGGTATGCGAAAGGGCCCCGCCAGCAAAGACTTCCAGAGGTCCGTACTTCCTTCTCATCTTTGGCTTCTGAAGCCTTGGCCTGCCCCTTCACCACTTTGGCCACTGCCTCCTCTTCCGAAGTCTTCGGGGTCAGGAGGGCACTCATCAGTGGCAGGCTAGGCAGCTCTATGTCAGGAGAGGCTTGGGGAAAGGTAGGGGAGGGCTGAAAGCAGCTCTTCAGGGTTTTCTGGCCTCTGCCAGAGCCAAGCTGACTGGGCCGAGGCCTGGTTGAGCGCACGCGGGCTTTGTTTTGGCCTGTCTGTACCCGGGTTTGACTGTTATGCTGCGGCGCCTACTGCTCCAACGCAGGACCTTGTTCGAGAGGAGCTAGGAAGCGAAGGATCTATAGCTGGGTGCCTGCAAACTCAGGGAGGAAGCGGGTGCACAGAGGTGGGCACTGTTTTGCAAGCACAGAGGACACGCTCAAGACTGCACCCTCAGGGCAGTGGTCAGAGCCCATCACCTCAGGCAGCAGGAAAGAGGCCTGAAAGGTGTCTATGGCCGGGGTCCTGTCCCCCAGCACATAGTCAATTGGGGAGCCAGGGTGGAGATGCTGGGCGCCCTGAGTGCTGACCAGCAAGTGAAGGCCCCCTCCGGCTTTGGTTGGAAGCTGCGGTAGCTATTGATGAAGGGCCCTACATGAGAGGCAGACTGACACCCCAAGTTACCGAGCAAGCCATCCCTCCACTTGCGCCCTGGGTCCTCTTCAGAGCATTCCAGGTTGACTGACTCCCGGTGGTCAACTCCTGGAATACAGTCAAGTGGGCTGTATTCAGGTCACCCAGAATGATCACATGGCTGCCTGCCGCCAGGAGGGCTTCAGCTCGGATTTGCAGCTAGCGATAGAAGCACATCTTAAAGACCAGCCTCTCAGGCCTCCCAGGGTCTGCGTGGGAGCAGTATAGGTTGATTAGGGTCAAGGTCCTCTCCTTTCCTTCCCACGTGCGGATCTTGCGCTGTGTGAGGAGGGCCCGGCCCTCACTCTCCAAAGCCCGGAGTTCCTCTTGGGTAAACTCATCCGTGTTTCCATAGCAACCCACATCCCCATTCTGGGTGGCAAACAGGCCCCTCAGGCCTTCTTCAGCAGCCACTGGGGTAGCGCTGTCCTTACAGAAGGTGGCTACACCAGAATAGCCACTACGGTTGCGGCTGAAGCTGAAATAGGAGTTACAACCCTCAACCATAGCCAGGGGTTCTGTCGGTGCACCCCTGGTCACTTTGGTCTCCTGGAGACAGACGATATCGGCATCCAGCTCGTCCAAAACGCGCCCCACAGCCACGGCGGCACAGTTGTTGGGTTCCTGATTACCCCTTGCAGGGGTCTCCGAATCCCACTGATGTTCCAGCTCACCACACGCAACATCTTAACGGGTCGGGACAACCCGCGCGAACTGCTTGCTGTTCAGAAGTTCTGCAGTTTTTTTTATAAAAAAGCTATAAAACTCAATCAAAGCTAAAATTTCCAGTCACTTTAAATTTGAGCCTGAAGCAATAAATTTTTTAACTTTGGAGAGTTGAAATGGTGTCATAGGAGTTTGAGGTTGACACACGTAGTTTGATCATTTAATAGTCGTGGATGGCATGAAAAGCTATGTATTTTAGTAAAAGAACCCTCTGAATGGCTTGACAAGCAAACACTAAAACTGAGTTATATAATTTTTCTCTTAATTGTTAAAATAGTTGGATTTGTGGCATAATATTGCATGTATATATTTCAATTCACAAACTAAATGTACTTATATTTATTTTTTGCTATTTTCATGTTATATTTATACAACATATACTTATTCAGTGCCAATTATGTGCCAGATACTCTGCTAGGCTTTAGAGTGAGCAAAAACAGGTATGATACTTGTCCTTATTTAACTTCTGGTCCAGTAGGGAGAGAGACATTAATCAAATAATTACCAGGGTGGGTGTAGTGGCTCACGCCTATAATCTCAGCTCTTTGGGAGGCTAGCAGTTCAAGACTAGCCTGGGCAACATAGCAAGAGTCCATTACTATTAAAAATGTTTAAAAATTAGCCACTCATAGTGGTGCATACTTGTAGTCCTGGCTACTTGGGAGGCTGAGGTGGGAGGATTTCTTAAGGCCAGGAATTTGAAGTTACAGTGAGGTATTATCATGCTGCTGCATTCCAGCCTGGGTAACAAAGTGAGACCCTGTCTCTCTAAAATAAAATAATATTACCAAACCAAGGAAGCAGTTTCACTGGCAAGAACTAGGAAGGAGAGTCACACAGTACTAACTTAGGAAGGGCATTTAATCTAGTCAAGGAAGGAGGTCAGGGTAGGCTTCTTGGAGGAAACAGTTGAGATCTGAGGATCTTGGAGTTAATTAGGTAAAGAGAGGAGGGCCTGTAATCCCAGCACTTTGGGAGGCTGAGGCAGGTGGATCACCTGAGGTCAGGAGTTTGAGACCAGCCTGGCCAACATGGTCAATCCCGATCTCTATTAAAAATACTAAAAAAAAAAAAAAAAATTAGCCATGCATGGTGGCTGGTCCCTGTAATGCCAGCTACTCAGAAGGTTGAGGCAGGAGAATTGTTTGAACCTGGGAGGCAGAGGTTGCAGTGAGCCAAGATCATGCCACTGCACTCCAGCCTGGGTAACAGAGACAGACTCTGTCAAAAAAAAAAAAAAAAAAAAAAAAGAAAAGAAAAAAAGAGAGAGAGAGGAGGGAAAAAGATTCTGGGAAGAGGGTCCTAAATGCCTATCTAGGCCCTATGACTCAAGGCCCCATATGAGGTTCTGAAAAATACACACTGACAAGGAGCTCGTGCAAGCTGAGACCGGGATGCCAAGTAAGGGTCAGAACACAGGGTCAGTGTAAGCCCCTGGCAAGAAAGTGTATGTCTTTCTCTTCATGTGTGTGCATTTGAGAACCCCTGCTTCTGTCTGCAATGTGGAGAACAGATGGGACAGAGACACCAGAGCAGGAGAACAGGAGACCAATTTGGAGATCGTGCCAATAACCTCTGAGTGAGACCTGATGGTAGAGGTGACGTTAGTAACAGAGACAAAGACACTTCAAGGTTGGAATCAGCAGGGCTTTGTGATGAATTGATAACAAGAAAGCTGGATTGGAATTGGTGGGCAAAGATGTTAATAATGAAATATAATTAACTATACAATTAAAGCTAACAGTGAAATCATATTAAGTGTAATTTGGACACATACATCTTCATGGTAGAAGGCTCAATAACTTTATTAGATGACATTACTTCAGTAAAAATGGCTTAGGCCTCATAGTATAGTTTGAATTCACATGTCTTATATTAAAGAAAATTCACCTTTAACACATTGATTTCCTTTATCCCTCTTCTCTAAATGCTTTTCATTTTAAATGAAAATCGATATCATTACATTCAATTGTTTGTCAGCGATAGACTGAAAATATCATGAACTTTAGGATTATATTTTTTTCCATTTAACTATATATGAATTTTTACCTTTTTAAATAAAAACCCCTGGTTTTATAAACTCCTACTATAATCCAAATTTTACTAAATTAAATGCAAAATCCACCAAATGAAGACAATGGTATCCAGGTTGACTTAAATTTATACCAATATACATAAAACTGTAGAAACTTCACAACTGGGCTTACTTTTTTAAACCCAAAGAAATTCCCAATGTATTTGCAGTAACTTCTGTGTCATTCATGAACCTAGGCTTTAACATAATAGAATAATATTATTCACCCTTGCCTGTTTGGGACTGAGTCAACTTTAATGAAAATTACACATGCACTAGGAGAGAGGAAGATAATTTAATGTGAAAGAAGCAATTGCAATGCCAGGGCCTCACAGATTCTACTCTCCATTCATTTTCAATAAGATTGTGAGGCAGATCAGGCTTTACTTCTCCCCTCATTCCCTTTCTCTCCCAGCCTCCATCCTGGGAGGGGTCTTTTTTATCAGGGAGGAAGAGCAGAACATAAGGACACTATGCCTGTGTGCTATCAAGGTGATCAATGTCCACAAGAGAAGATGTTACCGAGCAATCAATCAGCTCACAGTCTGATGCACATAGAGACCAATACCGTGGCATTTGTTTTTGAGAAAAGAAAAGCTATATTGTGAATCAACTATCAAGGAGACAGGAAGAAACGCTCTATCTGTCTCCCCAAGCTGGAGTTTGGGTTGAATCTTATAAGCATAGGGTAATGAGGTGTGATCTGATTGGCTCTTGCAATGAGGCAATGCCAGGAGGCATGATCTGACTGGATCTTGCCATGGAGTGACGCTAGAGCTTGGTCTGATTGGATCCTGGGTCCTGCCATGCAGTGTCCCTTTCTTTATTCAGTTTCTTGTTCTTTGGTCCAAGTACTTAAGTTCCCCCTGCAATTGCAGGCTTGGTTCAGCTGTGCATGCTCAGGTTATATGACCTTCCAGCTGGGAGTCCATGGCAACTAAAACACAACTGACAACTTCATTACATAAAACTTGACCCAGATTGGTCTGGTGTTGTTACAAAGAGAGGAGCATTATAGTAGTGGAGGTTTCTCCTTCTCCAAGGGACTTAATATCCTCTCCCAAAGGACAGAATCTGCCTCTCCAGCCTTCCCGAGGAGAAAACCAAAATAATCAATTGACTAGAACTGGAAGATGGAGAGAGGAAGAGATAGGGGTAAGAACCCTGAGGGAAAAAAGACAGAAAGACAAGATGAACAAACACCTCTCTGGTGCATCCTCTAAGCACTAGGAGAGAACTTGAGGCAAAAAACAAACAAACAAAAAAACCCAAAAATCAAAACACAAAACGAACAAACAAAAACCCCAAACATCCATTAGGTGACTTAATTTGGCCTTTGTATATTTGTGATCTGCTTATTTAATAAGACTTTTCTGTCTGGTAAGAAATAGTACCTTCACATCCTTCCAGACATCATAGGCTTAAGCAAGAGTTTATATTTCCTACAGTATTAATGCTGTCAATTGTACCTTTACGTTTCCAAAGACTTAGATTTATAATCGAATATCCCCTCTTATAAAACCTAGTTCCATAGATTTTAAAATTTTGATTCCTTGTTTTATAATACTCTCTTTGTTATCATTTTTACTACCAGAGTCATCCTAAAGATTCAGTGCCCTTGGGGTACTGCAACACGTGGTTTGTTCTTGAATCAAGTATGGTTTTTGTTCCAGTCTATACTAAGTAACTCGAAGCCTAGCATCCCGGATAGTTCTTGCTGTAAAATAAAAAATGCCACAGCTATTGGATGAAAGCCAGCTATATAAGTGAACTAGACAGACAACAAACTCTAAGTACTTGACATACTTGTAAACGTCTTGGGATAAAGTGGCCCTAGCTGTTGCATAAGTTGCCATGCTTTGCGTCGTCTGATCCTGTTGCCTTGACCACAGTTAGACTCTGAAAATTTGCAAAACAGCAGCCAACAAGGGCCCTTCATACTAAAATGAGATTACCCAGCCTAGTCAGGTTCTTCTTCACGGAGAATGTGTGTTCAAAATACCCAGAGAGTAGAAGTGAAGAGGAAGCGATAGAGAGAAGCCGTGTCGTGGATGTAGTGGAGTCACCAGAATAGGGAGCATTGGAAGTCTACCTGGAGCCACGTCTCCAGAGGTATTGTACACCAGGAATAACCACTGCAATGGGAAGTCCTTCATGTCTTGACCAATGCTCCCCATCTCCAGTGAGGCTGGACTATGCTGACATATCTCTGGGTCTTTCTGATTTTTTCTATTCTAGGTGCCATAATAAAACACCACAGACTGGATCATGTATAAATAATGAAAATGTATTGCTTACAGTCCCAGAGGCTGGAAAGTCCAAGAGCAAGTGAGTTGGCAGATTTGGGGTCTGATGAAGGCCTGTTCCTCACACTTACCTAATCTTTCTCCCAATCTTCTTTCCCCTTTTTTTAAATTGACAAATAAAAATTGTATATATTTGTGGTATCAGAACATGATGTTCTGACATATGTATATATTACGGAATTTGACTAAATCAAGCTAATTAATATATGCATTAACATATACATTTTTATAGTCAGAAGCCTTGTGATCTACTCTCAGCATTTTCAAGTATGCAATACATTGTCACCATGTTGCGTACTAGATCTCTTGAACTTACTCCTCCTATCTACTTTTAATTTTGTTCCCATTGACGTACCTCTCCCTACACCTCAGCCTCTCCCTTCCTCAGCCTCTGGTAACCACCATTCCATTTTCTGCTTCAATGAGTCTGACTTTTTTAGATTCCTCACGAGTGAGATGATCATGTGGTATTTGACCTTCTGTGACTGGCTTATTTCACTTAACATATGTCTTCCAGGTTCATCCATGTTGTTGCAAATGACAGGATTTCCTTCTTTTTCTAAGGCTGAATAGTATCCATTGTGCTCTTCTACTGCAGTGTTCTTTCTATTCGATCCCATTCACCTGAACCCACTGTAGTGGCTCCACCATAGTAATGGGTGGGATCTTGGAGGCATGACTGACTAGTTTCCTTCAGGCACAGGAAATTGCTCTTCCCAGTAGTGCTTTGGCTGTTGTAGTCCAGTATGCAGAAAGGCTTGCCTTCTTTTTCAGCACAGTCCACATGCTTGTTGGAAGAAGTTACATAAAGCGAATTGTGCAGTGGAAGAAAGCAATCAAGAATTGCAAATAGTTTCATTAAATTGAAAACCATAACCAATAGAGGGAATTTTATTGTGTAGATTTTTTAAATTGTGTAAATGCAGATTAAAGTTATATACTCTTCCTGTAAGCAAACTAAATAGGAGAGTACAATTTGTAATTGAAACACTCTGTTAGCCTTCTTCATTTTTGTTAAGAAAATCTCCATGTTCCTTTTGCACAACACAACCTATAGAAGATGAACTTCTACTACCCCAAGCAGTTATCTTAAAGATTGTCCTAATTTACAAAATAAGCTTTTTGTTCATAACTTTAAAAGTTAACACTGATTTATATTTTTTAGAAATATAGCAATATTTGTAAATAAATAAGAGTGTAGGAAAAGCAAAGCGAAGCATGCAATTCTCAAATATTACAATCCTCTTTATGAAGGTGATAAAATTGCATGCTATGTTACTTTAATGTAAAAGCATGTGTAATTTATGTTGAAAGCTCATACAAAATAGATATCAATATAGAAAATTATATCAATTAATGGCATTTCCTTTCTATCATGTCCAAATGTATTTATTTCATTAACTGGAAATCTGTTATTTTAAAAATATTTTATCTTAAAAACAATTCATGAAAATTACAATTTTTGTGATCACATATCATTATAACTTGAAATCTGTTCTTTTAAAAATATTTTATCTTAAAAACAATTCATGAAAATTACAATTTTTGTGATCACATATCATTATAACTTTGGTGTCTAGAGTTTCACTGCTACATCCTATAAGAAGCTATTGTATCATGATCTACAGACTGAAGTTATTCTTCCACAGAAGCCTCTGTTGCCTGCGATGTGAGTTCTCTGAGGACAGTGACTCTGGCTCATTTATTATTTTCTTACCAGCATGTAGGTAGACTGGAGTTCTTTAACAGCAGTGGCTTTTTGTTCTTAACTTGGCATCTATGTTGCTTAGAACATAGTAACTATTTAAGGCCGGGCGCGGTGGCTCACGCCTGTAATCCCAGCACTTTGGGAGGCTGAGGCGGGTGGATCACGAGGTCAAGAGATCGAGACCATCCTGGTCAACATGGTGAAACCCTGTCTCTACTAAAAATACAAAAAATTAGCTGGGCATGGTGGCACGTGCCTGTAATCCCAGCTACTCAGGAGGCTGAGGCAGGAGAATTGCCTGAACCCAGGAGGCGGAGGTTGCGGTGAGCTGAGATCGCGCCATTGCACTCCAGCCTGGGTAACAAAAGCGAAACTCCGTCTCAAAAAAAAAAAAAAAAAAGAACATAGTAACTATTTAATTAGTGTTTAATAATGAAGTGAATCAAGTGTTTCGTTATGTGTTTAATTATGAAATGAATCAATGATCATGTTCCCTAGAACATAGTAAGTGCTTAAGTCATGTTTAATAGTGAAATGAATCAATGATCAACTTTGCTACACTCTGGATATGCAGAGAACAGACACCTTTGCTGCCTTCAGGGAACTTGCAGTCAGTGGGAGAGACAATCATAAAATAAGTGAAATTCTGGCAAGAGGAACAGAGTGATATGGGAACAGCTAAGAAGTAGTGATCATTTCTACCTGGCAAGGTAAAACGATGGACATTGAAGCTAGTCCTCTACGATGAATTACATTTTGCCAAATTAAAAACAAGGGACAAGGGCCAGGGGTGGTGGCTCACACAATCCCAGCACTTTGGGAGGCTGAGGTGGGTGGATCAGCTGAGGTCAGGAGTTCAAGACCAGCCTGGCCAACATGGTGAAACCCCATCTCTACAAAAATACAAAAATTAGCCAGACATGATGGTGGGTACCTATAATCTCAGCTACTCGGGAGGCTGAGGTGGGAGAATCACTTGAACTGGGGAGGCAAAGGTTGCAGTGAGCCGAGATCGTACCATTACACTCCAACCTGGGTGATAGAGCGAGACTTCGTCACAAACAAACAAACAAAAAACAAAAAAAAAAAACAAGGGAGAAGAAGAAATTTCAGAGAGTGGATATGAAAAAACACACAACTCTTGTGAGCACAGAATAATCTCACTGTGCTGTGTACATAATGATATGGCTCCCAGAAAAGGGAATTGAAAATTAAGAGAATTAGCACTTATGAACATTATTATGCGCTAGGTATTAGAGACTGTATTGTTAACTCTCCAGCAAGATGTTGTGGGGCAGTAATAAGGCATCTTATCTTAATGAATAAGATAGTTATTAGGTATAGATGTCATGGTACTAGAGGATGAGTCCTTTTGGCAAAGGGCCTTGAAGGGTCATCCAGTTAGGGTTACATAGTCAGACCAGTGTAATTCACTAGTCACATGGCATACTTATCACTGTTAGTGACAAAAGTTACCATTCTCCTCCCATAAATTGAGCCACCTGTATTTCAAATATAGAAACATGCTTTATGTTATTTCATTTAACTTCCTTCCTTCCTTTCATCTTTGACCATATTATCTACATTCCCTTGTGTACTAGACTTTTGGACACCATATAGATTGAAGTTATTTTTTAATTTCCCTGTTTCAGCTTCTTCTTAACTTTTTTAGCTCTTCATTTTTGAGCTTCCTCCATTTTATTGGGGACACTATTTTATTTGTCTGGATTTAATGAGTCCAAATGCTTTTTCTTTTCAATGATTTTCTTTAATCATTACATAAATGTAGCTCAAAGCCTTCACATTCCATATTTCTCTTTAAAGTGCAGCTTTGATTCTATTTCTCTGTGGTTTCTTTGTCTCTATATCCAAACACCACATTGTGTCATCTATCACATAATTTATTTTATGACTTTTAATCACAGGCTTTACTTAATTCTGATTGTGTCTATGAACCATGTAGCATTCTTTCATAATAAGAAACTTTTCTGCCTTACTGTTTTCTTTTTTTTCTTTCCTTTTCTTTTTTAAACATGTTGTTACTCCAAGCTGAAGAACTGCTTATCTGTATAAGGAATCTGATTTTATTGCTCATTTCTTCTGTTTACTTACTGAGTTATTATCTAATCTTAAGAACAAACTGATTCTAATGGACTCACACGGCTGTTTGCATCCTCGTAGGTGGCCACTAAGAGGATGTGAGATCAAATTTTTCATAAAATTATCAAATGAAAAGACAAAATGACATAAAACATCTGGACTTTTCGGTAAGCATTTGTTAGCATATGCATTAGAGAAATGGAAATGCATGCCTTTGGTTATTGATACCATGAAATGAATCTTAGGACTATAAACAATGTACAGTTTAAAATGAAGTAGCATGTGGATGAAGGATCTTGGTTTAGATTAGCAGGCCTGGCATAGTTTAAGGTCAAACTCAGTTTTGTTTAACATCTTCATAAATAATCTAGAAGACATATTTTAAAAAACCCTTTAATTACATGTTTCAGTGACTTTAAGTTGGGAGGTGTTAAACATGATATGAGGAAAAGGACTAGAAGAGGTGAAGAGATAAAATGATAAACTTTTTTTTCATTAATCAGGAAAAGTAAAAAATGATAGCTTAGCATCAGAACAAGTTTATGTCAAGTTACTAAAAGGAGAAAAAAACATGAGTAAAGGAAGAACAATGTTGAAAGGATGCCATAGAAAGCAATTTGAAATGTGGTATGGAAGCTAAAATGGTCATTATTTTATAGAGTTCTCTTAAAATGACTCTGATTTCTCTCATGAGAGGCACATAAATTGCTGACCTAAGTGCTAGTAAGACACAGAATCATTAAGATGGTTATGTCAGTCATAAAATCATACGCACACGTTCATGCATTTTTGTATTTAATTTTTATTGATTTTATTGAAAAATTAACAGATAGACTGAAGTTATTTAGGGGGGCAACAATTGTATGAATCTGAACACGTTTAGATTCCTGTAACCACCACACTTAGGTGAAAGAAGAGTTCCATCTGTCAAACACTTCCTTTCATATCCCTCTTCCCACCCCAAGCTTCTGGCAATCACTTATGTTCTCTATTCCCATAGTTCTGCCTTTTTGAGATGTTATGTAAATGGAAACATACATTATATAATGTCTCTTTTGTCCTTTGAGGTGCATTTTAATTTTTAATTGTAGTTAAAAACACATCACATAAAATTCACCATCGTGACCTTTTTAAGTGTACAGTACAGTACAGTGACGTTAACTATATGCACATAGGTTTCTAGTGTAACAGGTCTCTAGAACTTTGGTGCGATGGATATCTTTACATTTATCAGCTTGCAAAACTGATATTCTATAGCCATTGAACACCAATTTCCCTCTCCCTGATTCCCACAGCCCCTGAAAACCACCATTTTGGTTTCTGTTTCTAAGAGTTTAACTACTTTAGAAATACTTTATATAAATAAAATCTTGTAGTATTTAACCTTTAGTGATCGGCCTTTTTCATTTAGCAAAATATTCTCAAGGGTCATATAGGACAGAATTTCCTTCTTTTTAAGGTGCAATAATATTCCATTGTATGTATATGCCACATTTTTTAAATTCATCTGTTGATGGACATTTAGGTTGCTTTTACCTGTTAGCTATTGTGAATAATACTGCAATGAACATGAAGTGCAAATATCTCTTTGAGATCTTGCTTTCAACTCTTTTGGATATATACCCAAAAGTGCAGTTGCTGGATCATATTGTAATACTATTTTCAATCAAGGAGCCTTGATACCATTTTCCATAGCAGCTAAAACCATTTTACATTGACACCAACAGGGCATGAGTTCCAAATTCTCCACATCTTCACCAACACTTGTTATTTTCTTTCTTCTTCTTCTTTTTTTAAATACTAAACATCCTAATGAGTGTAAGGTGATATTTCATTGTGGTTTGGTTTTTTGTTTTTTGAGACTGGGTCTTACTCTGTCACCCAGGCTGGAGTACAGTGGCACAATCAAGGCTTACTGCAGCCGTGAGCTCCTGGGATCAGGCGATCCTCCCACCTCAGTCTGTTGAGTAGCTGGGACTGTAGGCATGCACCACCATACCTGGGCTTATGTTTTATTTTTTGTAGAGATGGTGTCTCACTATGTTGTCTAGGCTGATCTTGAACTCCTGGGCTCAAGTGATCCTCCTCTCTTGGCTTCTCCAAGTGTTGGAATTACATGCATGAGCCACTGTCCCAGGCTCTCGAATGATTAGTGTCTTAGTCTGTTTTGGACTGCTACTAAAAATACCATAGACTGGATACTTTATAAAGAACAGAAACTTATTTTTCACAGCTCTGGCCCCTGGGAAGGCACGAACAGGTTTGTTGTCTGGTGAGAGTCTGGTCTCTGCTTCCAAGATGGAGTCTTTAACTATGTCCTCTGTAGGAGAAGAATACTGTGTCCTCACATGCCAGAGGCTGGAAGGGCAAAAAGGATGAACCCTCTCCCTCAAGCTTTTCCGTAATTTCATTCATGAGGGAGGAGCCCTTATGGTCTAATCACCTCTTAGATACACCCCAGCCCCCACTGTCATATTGGCAACATTTGAGTTTTAGAGGTGATACATTCAAATCATAGCAATTAGTGATTTGGGGATTCTTCATATTCTTTTTGGCCATTTGTATATCTTCTTCAGAGAAATGTCAATCCAGGTCTTTTGCCCATTTTTGAGTTGTTTGTGTGTTTTGAGTTGCAGAAGTTCTTTATATATTTAGGATATTAACTCCTTATCAGATATATGGTTTGCAAATATTTTTTGCCATTTCATAGGTTGACTTTTCCCTTTGGTGGTTGCCTTTTTGCTGTGCAGGAATTTTTCAGTTTGAAGTACTCCCGTTTGTGTATTTGTGCTTTTGCTGTTTGTGCTATTAATGACATATTCAAGAAATCATTACCAATCCAATGTTATGCAGCCATTCATTGTTTTCTTCTAGGATTTTCAGTTTTCAGGTTATATGTTGAGGACTTGAATCCATTCTGAGTTAGTTTTTGCATATGGTGTAAGGTAAGGGTCCAAATTTGTTCATTTGTTATGTGGATATTAAGTTTTATCAACATCATTTGTTGAAGGCACTATCCTTTCCCTATTGTGTAGACTTGGCACCTTTGTTGAAGATTCTTTGACCATACACATGAGCATTTATTTCTAGGTTTTCTATTCTGTCCTTTGGTATACATGTCTATCTTAATGCCAGTACCATATTGTAGCTTTATAATATGTTTTGAAATCTGGAAGTGGGAGGCTTCCAGCTTTGTATTTTTTTCTCAAGATTGGTTTGGATCTCCAGGGTTATTTTAAATTCCATGTGAATATTCGGATTTTTTTCTATTTCTGCAAAATGCCATTGATATTTTGATGAAGAGTGCATTGAATCTGTAGATTGCTGTGGGTAGTATGGATATTTTGACAACATTGACTTCCAATCCATGAACACAGTATGTCTTTCTATTTATTTGTGTCTTCCTTCATATCTTTCAGCAATGTTTATAGTTTTCTGTGTACAAATCTTTAGCCTTCTTGATTCATTTTACTCCTATTTTATTCTTTTTGATGCTATTGTAGATGGGATCATTTCTAAATGTCCTATTGAGATTGTTCATTATGTATAGAAATGCAGGTGTCTTTTGTGTCTTCATTTCGTATACTACTTTGCTGAATTTTCTATTATGCTTAAGTTTTTGGTGGAATCTTTAGTTTTCTACATATAAGATCCTGTCATCTACAAACCAAAAAACTGTATTTCTTTCTTTCCTATTTGGATGCACTTTATCTCTTTATCTTGCCTGATTGTTCTGACTAGGACTTCCGGTATTATGTTGCATAGAAGTGACAAGAAAGAGTGTCTTTGCCTTGTTCCTCATCTTAAACTGAAAAATTCAAATTTTCACCATTGAGTATGATGTTATTATGGCCTTTTCATATATGGCCTTTATTATGTTCAGGCAATTTATTCTATTTCTAGTTTGTTGGGGTTTTTAAAATCGTAAAATTGTGTTGAATTTTTTCAAATGCTTTTTCTGTATTTGTTCAGATGACCTGCTGATTGTTAGCCTTCATTTTGATAGTGTAATGTATTATAATTATTTCCCTATATTGAGCTGTCCTTGTATTTCAGGAATAAGTCATCTTTGGTTATGATGTATTATCCTTTTAATGTGTTGTTAAATTTATTATGCTTATAGTTGCTGAGAAATTTTTTTATCAATAGTTGATAGGAATATTGATCTTTAGTTTTCTTATAGTATCTTTGTCTGATTTTAGTATCAGGGTAATGCTAACTTCATTGACTAAATTTGGAAGTGTTCCTTTCAATTTTGGGGAAGAATTTGAGAAGGATTGGTGTTAATTCTTCTTTAAAGCTTTGATGGAATTCTCCAGTGAAGCCACCAGGTTCTGAGCTTTTTTTCATTGGGAGGCTTTTAATTATTGAGTCAGCCTTTTTAGTAGTTATTGGTCTCTTCAGATTTTTAAGTTTCAGTTCTAACTAATCCTTATTGTTTCTATCCTTCTCCTAAGTTTGGGTTTAGTTTATTCTTCTTTCTCTAGTAGTTTGAGATGTAAAGTCAGGTTGTTAATTTGAGATCATTCTTCTTTTTAAATGTAGGTTTCATTGTTATAAACTTCTCTCTTACTACTGCCTTTGATGCATTCCATAATTTTTGATATGTTGTGTTTTTGTTTTAATTTGTCTCAAGATATTTTATAATTTCCCTTGCAATTTCTTCTTTGACCCATTAGTTGTTAAAGTATGTATTGTTTCATTTCCACATATTTTGGATTTTTCATTTTGCCTTTTGCTATTGATTTTTTAGTTTTACTACGTTGTGGTTGGAAAAGAGTCTTGGTATGATTTCAAATCTTCTTAAGTTTGTTAAGACTTGTTTTGTGGCCTAAAATGTGATCTGTTCTGGAGAAGGATGTATATTCTGCTGCTGTTGGGTGGAGTGTTCTGTTTATGTCTGTTAGGTCCAATTGGTTTATAGTGTCAATTAAGTTATCTCTTTCCTTGTTGGTTATCTATGTGGTTGATCTACCCATTATTGAAACTGGGGAATGTCTTTATATCTAAAGTGTGTCTCTTGTAGACAACATATAGTTGGATTTTCAGTTTTAAAATTCTATTCAGCCACTCCATGTCTTTTGATTGGATAGTTTAATTAATTTACATTTAAAGTAATTACTGTTAGGGAATTATTTACTATTGACACTTTGTTCATAATTTTCTCTATGTCTTATAGTTATTTTGTTCCTGTTTTTCTCTTTTGCTGCCTTCCTTTGTGTTTTGTTGAATTTTTAATAGTGTCATGCTTTAATTCCTTTCTCATTTTCTTTTGTGCATCTTCTATAGATATTTTCCTTGTAGTTATGATGAGGATTACATAAAACATCTCACAGTTAATAACAATAACTTCAATTGCATACACAGTTGTATTTCTTTACCTCTCCTCAGTGTTATCAGTGTCACAAATTATGTTTTTATATTTGGTATTTATTAATGTAGTGTGCCATGGTTAAATGTTTATCCTCTCCAAAACTCATGTTAAAACTTAATTGCCATTGTAAATAGTATTAAGAGGGAATTTTAAGAGGTGATTAGAGTATAAGGGCTCTGCACTCAAGGGTGGATTTGATGTTGTTATGATAGGATGAGTTTGGCCCCTCTTGCTCTCTCTTGCCCTCTCTCACTCTGTTGCTTTCTGCCAAGGGATGACACAGCAAGAAAGCCCTTGTTTGATGCTGGCACCTTGATATCAGACTTCTCAGCTTTCAGAATTGTGAGCCAATACATTTCTGTTCAATATAAATTATCCAGTCTAAGGTATTTTGTTATAGCAGTGCAAAATGGATGGAAACACATAGTTTTATAGTTGTAGCTATTTCTTGTGCTTTTGTCTTTTAAATTCTATATCTGAATTGAGAATGATTTATGCATGATCACTATAGTATTGCAGAATTCTGTGTTTGTTTATATATTTACCTTTATCAAAGGCTTTATATTTTCATGTTGCTGCTAGCATTCTTTCATGTCAACTTGAAGGACTGTCTTTTACAATTCTTGTAAAGCAGGTTTAGTGGTGATAAATTTCCTTAGCTTTTGTTTATTCAAGAAGAACTTTATTTCTCCTTCAATTTTGGTGGAACTTTTTGCTAGACATAGTGTTCTTGGCCAGCAGTTTTTAATTTTAGCTCTTTGAATATATCAGTCCACTCCCTTCTGATTTGTAATGCTGCACTGAGAAATCTATGAAAGCTCTCCTTGTTTGTGACAAGTCACTTTTCTTTTGCTGCTTTCAAAATGTCCATTTACTTCCTCAGATTTGGGACATTTTGGGCCATTATTTCTTAAAATAAGCTTTCTATCCATTATCTTTCTGTCTTCTCCTTCTGAGTTGCCCATAATATGTAGATTGGTCTGCTTAATGATTACGCTTTCTTCAATTTTCTTCATTATTTTTCTTTTTGTTCCTCTGACTCAATAATTTCAAATGACTTGTTTTGATGATTCTTTCTGGATTTCCTTTTAGTGAATTTTTCAATTTAGTTGTTGGACTTTTCAGCTCCAGAATTTCTGTTGGCACTTTTCTACAGTTCCCATCTCTTTGTTGTTATTCTCATTTTGCTGATGTGTAATTTTTCCGATTTTGTTTCACTGTCTGTGTTCCCTTGTAATACACTGAGCTTCTTTAAGATGATTGTTTTCAGTTAGTTGTTGGGTAATTTATAGATCTATTTTTCTTTAGGGTTGTTTTCTAGAGATTTATTTTGATCCTTTGACTGGGCCATGTTTCCCTAATTTTTTTTATGCCTTGTTTATTTTGTTATCATTTTTGCATTTGAAAAAATAGCCACCTCTCCCAGTTTTTATGAACTGGCTTCATGTGGGAAACACCTTTACCAACCAATCTGGCTAGAGATGCTGAGGGTCTCTCAAACCTTTTATGGCGTTGCATCTTCTGTGGGCTAAGTAGCCACTTCACGTATTCTTCCCAGGTTTTATAGCTGCATTCACTGAGAGACAGGGTGGAGTATATTTACATCATCTCACCTAGAACCAGTAGCCCTCTGACTTGTATTTGCCAATATAAATTACAGATTCTTTCATTAGGAAATTTTCAAATTAAAATGGTATTATAGCTACTCTTAAGATCATTTCCCCTTTTTTCTTGTCTTGCTTTTTTCCTTCTTCCTTACCTACTCAACATTATTTACCTAAATCATTTACCCTGCACAAATATGTATGGCTAAGGAAAGAAATACCCAAAATGAATGAGTAAAAGTAAAGTTAACAAGAGCGAGAGTCTTCAACAATCGGATATAGGCAGGCAGTGTAAATGCTAAACCATGTTTCCTACAGTTAGAGCAACTCAAAGATGTCAAAATTCTCTTTTCATAGGAATGAGCTTCTCATCATTAGAGGCTCTAAGTAGAGGCTAAAAAACCACCTGGTGTAGGTGATTGCAGGGAATTCAAGTCCTAATAGGAGGTTGTGTCTGTTAAACTTTAAGGTGCCTCCTAGATCCTCCTAGGACAGAAATTGTATTAAGGATTTTAAAAGAAGTCATGGGTGAAACAAAATAATGCTCACCTCTCAACAAATATTAAGTAGCTACTCTTTGGTTGGGCACTGGGGATACGCAAGTGAATTTGACACATTCCCTCTTTCCAGGAATGTATAGGTATAGAGAGAGACAGACAAGTAAATAGGCAATTATGAGTCAGTGTGACAAGTGCTACAGTAGGGGTAAGCACAGATGTTGTGGAGCCTATTGGAGGGTTTCTATATTTAGGAATCAGGGAAGTCTTCATGGGAAGGCAAATTCTAAATAAAGTCTACTAGGAATCAGGGAAGAGGAAGAGGGAAGAGAGGCTGTTCTAGGAAGAGAAACAACCTGGGCAAGGTTGAGGTAGGACAGTGTGATGTCTTCTTGGAACTGCAAGTGCTATAGGCAGGTTGAGTAGTATCATCCCTTTCCAGTGAGCTGAAACCCACCATTTCATTGTCCTCAATTCTTTGGCTATGTGTTTGCATATCTGAGAGCAATGGCATGTTCCTGACACATCTTCACAGTAGTCTTGAACCTTTCATGTTTATCTTAATTTTTATTTTAGCCTTTCTTTGTCCTCTCTATAAACACTATATGGCTAAAATTTCATAAATATCAAACTTACACTCTCCTGTTACAGAAGTTTAATTCATTAATATTTATTGTTTTTCTTTTATTCATTTTATCTTATTTAATGTTTATTATTTATCATGGTTTGTTTACAATCATCTTTTTCCTTTCTTTGCTTTTGTTTGATCACACTTTTATTTTTTTAAATCTTTCTTGTAATTTAAAAGATCTACTATATATTTGTAATTAGTGGGTAGCTATGTTTTTCCTTAGAGGCTTTTATTTAAAGTTTTGTTTTGTTTTGTTTTTTTGAGACGGAGTTTCACTCTTGTTACCCAGGCTGGAGTGCAATGGCGCGATCTTGGCTCACCGCAACCTCCACCTCCTGGGTTCAGGCAATTCTCCTGCCTCAGCCTCCTCAGTAGCTGGGATTACAGGCACGCGCCACCATGCCCAGCTAATGTTTTTGCATTTTTAGTAGAGACGGGGTTTCACCATGTTGACCAGGATGGTCTCGATCTCTTGACCTCGTGATCCACCTGCCTCGGCCTCCCAAAGTGCTGGGATTACAGGCTTGAGCCACCGTGCCAGGTCTATTTAAAGTTTTATCTTACTGTTTCAAATAGCCATAGTTAAGTCATTATTTCTCCATACACATGACAGAATAAAATACTTACATCTTTCCCCAGCTAGAAAATGTTATTTCCCATTCCCTTCCACACTGAAATAAGACTTTAGAACACTTTTATTTCCCCAATCTCTATTACCAGCCTGATCCCCTTCATCTGACACTCTAAACCAAATATATGAATGAATAAAATATCTCCTTGGTTTTACTAAGAAAATTTATAATGTTAGTTTCAGATCATTATTAAGCTTCCCTAAGTAGGCAACCTCTTCACTTAAATATTTCATCAACATGCAGCAAACCGCTATGGCACGTGTATACCCATGTAACAAACCTGCACGATCTGCACATGTACCCAGAACTTAAAGTATAATAAAACAAAAAGAAAAAAATATTTCATAAACAAATATTTATTGAGTACCTACTGTATGCCAGTGGTCTTTAGGCTCTAGAGATACTGCCATATATAAGTATAGTAGAGAAGTTAGATAACAAGACAGCACGAAAACAAAATATAAAGAAAAATAGCCTGATAGGAAGTGATAGCAAGTGACCAGACGAGGCTGTGAGCAGAAGTAGAAGCCATGAGGGGACAAGCGGGAAAAGCACTCAGCCTAAGGGAATTGTATGTATGATGATCATACAGTGTGGGATTGGTCTTAGAGGTGGGCACAGGCAATTTTCAAAAGGCTTTGAAGGGCTCAGGTAAGGAATTAGGACTCTTATTCCAAGTGTGATGGAACTCATTGAACACTGATTGATTGACTGATTGATTGATTGATTTAGAGACAGAGTCTCATTCTGTCACGCAGGCTGGAGTGCAGTGACATAATCATAGCACACTGCAACTTTGAACTTCTGGGCTCAAGTGATCCTCCTGCCTCAGCCTCCTGAGTAGATGAGGCTACTGGCATGTGCTACCATGCCTGGCTAATTATTTGTTTAATCATGGAGTCTCACTATGTTGTCCAGGCTGGTCTTGAGGTCTTCAACTCCTGGCTTCAAGGCATCCTCCTGCCTTGGCCTCCCAAAGTGCTGGGATTACAGATGTGGGCCATAGTGAGTGGACAATAAGTGTTTTTAAATTGTGGCAATTATTATTTGTATGATACAAGAATAATCTCATTTTTGGCCATTGAAAGCTTCTTCCCATTGGCTCCTGAGTCCTTCTGCCTTGGCCTTAGTATCTTTGATAATTTGCTTACCTTCTGTTGTGACAGGACATTCCAGATTCATGTTTAATTTCCTGTTCCAGGTCAGAAATCAGCCATTTATCTCAGTTAACCTGGTTCCCTTTAGTGGAAATGGTCAACACTCTTATGACCAGGTCGTTTGTTTTATCCAGATCTTCTCAGGACACAGAAGTAAGAAATGTTTTATATATATATATATATATTTTAAATCTCTCATACACCATGAGTTTATATTGATACTTCAAATTCAATTTAAGACTGTAGATTCTTATTTAGACTCTTTGATTTGTATTTCCTTTCTTCCATGACCAACTAATTCAATTTCCCAGTGACATCACCATAATTAATCATTTGCTTTATCACACAATCCATCTACAAAATAATCTTCAATGACAATACCCAACACTGCTGCTAACATTATGATTACGAAAGCAGTTTCAGAATTTCTTCGATTCTGGCCTGGTGCAGTGGCTCATGCCTATAATGCCAGCACTTTGGGAGGCTGAAATGGGAGGACTGCTTGAGGACAGGAGTTCGAGACCAGCCTGGGGCAACATAGCAAGACTTCATTTCTACAGAAAGTTTTAAAAATTAGTCCGGCATGGTGGCGCATACCTGTAGTTCCAGCTACTTGGGAGGCTGAGGCAAGAGGATTGCTTGAGCCCAGGAGTTCGAGGCGCAGTGTGCTATGATTGCGCCACTGCATTCCAGCCTGAGTGACAGAGCTAGATCCTGTCTCAAATAATAATAACTTATTGAATTCTTTTTGTACTTTGGAGATATCTCATGAGGCATTCACCTGAAGTAATTCCTCTTTATGTGGATATGCCATCAAGTCAATATACCATCAAGTTCATTATTCAAAAATTTTGCTGTTTGTTTTTAAAGATAGTTTTAATTTTTGTTCAGAAGTTATATAAAGTATTCACATGGTACAAAGTTAAAACTGCGAAACAAGGTAGACTTGGGTATATTTCACCTCCACCCCATTATTTCTCTTCCCGTAGGTAATTTTTTGATGTTTGATTTTGCTTCCATTTAAAAATAATAACAAATGTTGGCAAGAATGTGGAGAAATTGGAACACTTGTACATTGCCTGTGGGAATGTAAAATGGTGAAGCCACAGTTTGGTAATTCTTCAAAAAGTTAAACATAGAATTATCTGATCCAGTAATTCCACTCCTTAGGTATATAAACAAGAGAATTGAAGGACTCAAGGGGATACTTTTATACTTGTTCATAGAAGCATTATTCACAATAGGAAAAAGATGAAAACAACCCAACTGTCCATTAACATGAATAGACACACAAAGTATAATCTGACCACACAATGGAATATAATTCAGACATAAAAAGGAATGAAGTTCTGATACATGCCACAACATGAATGCAGCTTACAGACATTATTCTAAGTGAAATAAGCCACACACAAAAGGACAAATACTGTATAATTCTACAAATATAAAGTATTTTAAATAGGCAAATTCATAGATATAAAAGGTAGATTAGAGGTTCTGGGACTGGGGTAAGGGGAAAATAGGGAGCTATTGCTTAATGGATATGGTTTCAGTTTGGGGTGATAGAAAAGTTTTGGAAATAAAGAGTAGTGATGATTCTACAACATTATGAATATCATTAATGCTAGAAATCATACACTAAAAATGTTTAAAATGGAAGAAAATAAACAATTGATATTTTTTCTATCATTTTTCACTTTTTTTGAGTTGGAATCTCCCTCTATTACACAGGCTGGAGTGCAGTGGCGTGATCTCGGCTCACCACAACCTCTGTCTCCCAGGCTCAAGCAGTCCTCCAACCTCAGCCTCCCAAGTAGTTGGGACCACAGGTGCATGCCAGGCTTGTATTTTTGGTAGGGATAAGGTTTCACCATGCTGCCCAGGCTGGTCTTGAACACCCGAGCTCAAGCGATCCACCCACCTCAGCCTCCCAAAGTGCTGGGATTACAGGCATGAGCTACCACACCTGGCCAGTTTTTACCTAAATAGTAGCACACTATCTATATTCTTCTCCATCTTGCTTTGTTCACCAAACAATAATCTGGATCACCACTATACAGCAGTGTATAGAAATAGTCTCCACTCTTTTTACAACTGCAGAGCACATTATCATGGGGATATTGCCATAGTGTATCTAACTAATGCCCTAGAGATGAAAAAAATAGATTGGTAATTAGAGTTTTTTTAAAGGAAAAAAGTGGTATCTGATTTATATCTGGATGACATGTGGAAAATGGATCGGGGATGGAGGGAAGGGGAAGATTGAAAGCAGAAAGCTGAGGCCATTGCAAACATCCTAAAGAGATGTTGGTTACTTGAACTAAGGTGGTAGCAATGGAAATAGAAAAAGTTAGTGAATCATAGATTGTGATGGCAGTAGAGACTACAGGACTTCTTGATGAGTTGGATGTGGGAAATAAGGGACAAAGAAAAATCATAGGTGACGACCTAATTTGGGGGCTTCTGAAATTAGGTGGTTGGTGATGCTATAAATGGAGAAGACTAGAGAAGAAGTAGAGTTTAGTTTCGTTTTTTTGTGTTTCTTTCTTCTGGAGAGACAAATAAGGAGTTCTTCTTGGGATATCCAGGTAGAGACGTAAGTCATGAGGAATATGAATGTAGAGTTTGGTAGGGATGTTAGGAGTTAGGATAGAAATTTTGGAAATCATTGGAATATATATATGGCATTTAAATCCATAGGATTGGAGAAGCTTACGTAGAGAGTTGGTGTGGCAGACACCAAGAAAGACAGTCTAGCCCTAGTCCAGGAGAAGACCCTGAAGTCAAGAGTGTGATGTCATGAAATGCAAGAGAAGAAAGCATTTTTTTTTTCACTGCAACCTCTACCTCCCGGTTCAAGTGATTCTCTTGTCTCAGCCTGCCAAGCAGCTGGAATTAGAGGCGCCCACCACCATGTCTGGCTAATGTTTGTATTTTTAGTAGAGACTTGGTTTCACCATGTTGGCCAGGCTGGTCTTGAATTTCTGACTTCAGGTGATCCACCCACCTTGGCCTCCCAAAGTGCTGGGATTACAGGTGTGAGCCAGGTGCCCAGTTGAGAAGAAAGCATTTTAAGAGGGAACTGTCAAATCCTACATACCTCATTTATTCCTTCAATTAATCCTGCTTCTTTGATGCCAACTGCTCCAGTTATCTGGTAGCATGTCTCCTTCAAGTTATAGCATCCTCCTAAATGATTAGTGGGGTTTTTTTGGCCGATTTATATCCTTATGTATGTAATTCCTCAGTAGGTAGAGAACTGAGGTATCAGACAATGTTAGAAAGTGGAGAGGTGCAGTACAAATGGGTAAAAAAAATAACCACTGGCATATTAGTTTGTTCTCACATTGATATAAAGAAATGCCTGAGACTGGGTGTTTTATAAAGAAAATAGGTTTCATTGGCTCACAGTTCTGCAGGCTGCACAAGAAGCACGGCTGGGGAAACCTCAGGAAACTTACAGTCATGGCGGAAGGCAGGGGAAGCATGGCTGAAGAAGGAGGAAGAGAGAAAAGGGGGAAGTGCTACACACATTTAAACAAGCAGATCGCCTGAGAACTCGTTCACTTTCATGAGAACAGCAAGGGGAAAATCCGTCTGATGATCCAATCACCTTCCACCAAGCCCCTCTTTTAATATTGGGGATTCGATTCAACATGAGATTTGTTCGAGGACACAAATCCAAACCATTTGCTGGCTTTGGTAACAAGAAAGTTGGTAGTGACATTCACTAGAGAAATTTCAGCAGAGGAATGAGAGAATGGGAGGTGAAGAATAGGAGACAGAAACTAAGAGAAGTTCTGCTGTGGAATGGGAACAGCAGAAACACGAATGTCTGCAAAGGGAAGAAAGGGTGGAGAAAGGTTTTAGACAGGGGATTCTCAAGCATGCCTGTAATGCTTCCTTTTTAAGAAGGGGACGAGTGATGATGTGGGAAGGAAAGGGTAAATGTGGTAGAAACATCTGTGAGAAGCACCTCCGCTTAATGGTTATACTGCAGTTCTCAGACACGCAATCCCCATCCACTTACATTTAACTAGAGATAGTACGAGACTCAATGTCCCATCCTATTCTTTGTACTTTTTAACTATCTTGAGATATTCTTTGATTTCAATTTGTCTGCAGTTGTTCCTTGGGGTATTCCCTCAGAAAGAGAACATGGTTGTATATTTTCCTGAGCTCTTTGTGTGTTAAAAATGCCTTTTCTTTTGCCATCACTTGGCTGTGTAAAGGATTCTTGGATCTCTCACTGCCCTCCAAAAGTGGTTTTGATATTTCCGAGCTTCCAGTGTTGTAGGTGAGAAGACTGATGCTTGTTTGATTCTTTTTCCCTTATAAAATAACCTATTCTCTCTGACTGAATGCTTGTAAGACTTTGTTCCTGGAATATAAAAGTTTCACCATGATATGACTATGTCTTTTTTTGTTGTTCTGGTTCATAACTCAGTGATCTCTATCAATCCAAAGGCCCAAGTTTGTCTTTATTCTTTTCCTTCTGGGACTTCTAAAGTTTGTAACCTATTCTTCATGGCTCATGAATTTGCTCTGTGTGGTGGAATATGTTCTCCACTCAGTCTGCTACAACTCTGATGGAGCGTTCAACAGTGACCATTTTGATTTTCAATTCACCTGTTGACCTTTAAAATGCACAGTCAACGCCGGTACAGTGGCTCATGCCTGTAATCCTGGCACTTTGGGAGGCCGAGGTGGGCGGATCACAAAGTCAGGAGTTCGAAACCAGTCTGACCAACATGGTGAAATCCTGTCTCTACTAAAAATACAAAAATTAGCCAGGCATGGTGTCTGGTGTCTGTAATCCTAGCTACTCAGGAGGCTGAGGCAGGAGAATCGCTTGAACCCAGGAGGAGGAGGTTGTAGTGAGCTGAGATCATGCCACTGCACTCTAGCCTGGGCAACAGAGTGAGACTCCATCTCGAACAAAAAAATGCACAGTCAAGCTCTGTCCTTTCAGAACTTTTGTGCTTCACTGGTGTGTCCTTCAAGACTCACTACATTACTATTTAAGTTCTCTTCGATTCCTACAATGAAGTCGGCTTCTTAGGTGCCAGCTGCTTTGGTTGTCTGGTAACATGCACCTTTCAAGTTATAGCATCTTCCTGAATGCTGTGAGTGGTCTTTTTGGCTGATTTATATCTTTAGGTATAAAATCCCTCAGTGGGTGGAGAACTGAGGTTTATCTGCTGATGTTAGAAGATAAAGGTCTACTGATGCCAGCTGGTGCCCCTCTCTGGAGGCACAATGGGATGTATTGTCTTCACCCTTGGCTCACCACAAGACAAGCCTCTTTCATAGCTTTTGAGTCCTAACTTTGCAAACAGTGATGTTCTCAATGCATAATTTCTGCCTCAGAACTCAATGCTGTCTAGGTATTTGGGAGCTCCTCAAGGCTTCAACAATAGTAGGCAGTTGTCTGAGTGGCCTTGGAATCCATAGAGAAAGGAGTCAGAAATTGAAGCTCATTTGATTTTTAAGCCTGTAACTTTGATATTCACTGCCCCAGGGCACAAGAACAAAATATTAAATATAGATATATTGTGTTATAAGGTTATATAATATATAATTATTGGTATTGCTATTAAATATACATAGTTCATCGAAGTATATAATTAGTTGAAGAGTCATAAGAGCAAATTATTTCTTCAAATAAATGGAATCCTAAAAACATTTTTCTTTCAGGTAAAAACTTTGCCATGAAATACCACATATTTTTAATTTTCCATCAGGGATTAGAAGGTATTTATAATCCAGGTTAGGGTTTGTGAACTTACCACATGAGAGAGCTTGTATGTTGGTTTAAGAAGAATTTTTACTTAAATTTAGCTAAGTCCACCTATAAACTAAAATGGTGTTTTGAAATTTTGCATCAGATTGTAAAATTCCAGTATAGAAACTGTATTGGAAAACTGCAAAGATGCTGAGTTATGCATCCTAAACTCTTTAATTCTAAAAGTTTTAATCATTCTGGTTCAATTAATGTCTCTAAATAAATTATAAGTTAACAAAATGTTTGTCAAGCCAAACCCTGATTCTGGCTTGTCTCACTGTGAGGCAAGTGGTGGCCCCGGGCCAAGGACGCTGCATGCTCTCGGGCTGAAATATGAGCCGGGCTCCTGGGAGACCAGCGAAGCCTAAACAAACATCTGGGCCCTTCTAGCTGCTTACTATTTTCAGTTTTTATAACAGTCTTCTCTGGATTTCTACAAAAAAGCAAATATACTGTGTGCTTTTACTTAGAAGAGACAAGAAAATCTTTAGGTTGAAGCTCTAATTTGGTTTCCATCTGCAGCGATTCTTCTCTTTTTTAACAAATTGTCTTTTGCCTCCATAGCCCTTCCATTTCCATAATCTCTCTTCTCTTTTTTTTCTCTTTCTGCATTTGATTTCTTATTAAATTACTAAAGGGCGTTTAATTAATATCAATTAATGGCAAATATGTGAATCCATCTGTCACAATAGTTGTGCTTGGATAACCAACAATTTAAGATAATAAACTGATTTGCAATCTACAGTGAGTCATCAGCTATCTAACAGCATAGTCTGCCTGGGGCCTGGGGATGTGCTTGGTTTGCTTAGCACAGTGTTCTTGCAAAAATTTGAATATGAGTGACGTTTAGTAGAATACACTTTTTCCAGTTGACACCAGGCCAGATGGTCTTAAAATCTTTTCACTTTTACCCTGTGCATGGCCTGAGTTTGTATCTGGTTAGAATTTTCATGGAGAAAGACCCACAGCAGTTTCTCAAATGTGTCCCAAGGAGTTCTGAGGTTCAGCCCAGCACTGGGCACATTAAAGGGGCATTTCAGGTGATTCTGTAGGGTTAGTCTTGAGCCACACTGAAGAAACATCACCTAAAAGCTTTTCCAAATAGTCTTTACCTGTGTATGTGTGCAACAAAAAAAATCAAAGCAAATCAAAAGAATTTCTACACTATAATAGTATAATGAAAAGCAAGCATACTAAAAATTGTATTTTTAGTAGAGACGGATTTTTGACATGTTGTCCAGGCTGGTCTTGAACTCCTGACCTCAAGTGATCTGCCTGCCTTGGCCTCCCAAAGTGAGGCATAAGCCACCTCACCTGACCCTTTTTTCTTTTTAATTCAGGTTTAGCCTGAATTAAATTAGTAAGTTACATACGAATTGTAAGTCAGTACAAATAAATGTTACTTATGTCTATAAACATGTAACTGCTAACTGCTACCCAAATCAAGCTAGCTCCTTGGGGGTTCCTTCTCAATCAGTACTGTCCCCCTAAAGATAATCATCTTTATCAACATAGGCTAGTTTTTCAAGTGTTTTGCAAGTGCTTAATTAAATTTAAACATTGTGAAAACAAAATCACACAGTATATACTCTTTTCAGTCAACTGTATGTATTTAAAATTCAGCCATGCTTTAGGTGTATCAGTGGTTTATTGTTTCACTATTGTGTAGTATTCCATTATATGGTTATATCACAATTTATCCATTATAATGTTGGACTGTTTCCAGTTTTCGACTATTATGGATAATACTGCTATGACCCTTTTTGAATATGTCATTTTGTAGACATAAGCATTCGTATCTTTTGGTTAGGTAACAACGAGTTGAACTCATCAATATTTTTTGGGTCCTGTCTAAGAAATCTTTATATATTCCAAAGTCATGAAAATATTCTCTGATGTTTTCTTGTGGAGGGCTTGTTGTGTTATACTTCACTGTTGGGTTTAAGCTCTATCTTGAATAAATTTTTGCATACAATGTGAAGTAGAGGTCAAGATTCTTATTGTTCTTCCAAGTGTGTATCCACTTGACCCATCATCCTTTCTCCCACTGACTTGTAGTATGGCCTGTCATAAATGTAAACATATGTACATAGGCATGTTGCTGAGATGTCAGTTGCATTCTATGTATCTGCTTATTTGTACGTCATCACCACACTTTTTCCCTTTTCTTTCCTTTTGAGACAGAGTCTTGATCTGTCACCAGGCTGGAGTGCGGTGGCACAGTCTCGGCTCAGTGCAATCTCTGCCTTCCAGGTTCAAGCAATTCTCTTGCCTCAGCCTCCTGAGTAGCTGGGACTACAGGTGCGCACCACCATGCCCAGCTAATTTTGTATTTGTAGTAGAGACAGGGTTTCACCATGTTGGCCAGGATGGTCTTAATCTCTTGACCTTGTGATTCGCCCAGCTCATCCCCGCAAAGTGCTGGGATTACAGCCATGAGCCACTGCGCCCGGCCATCACCACGCTTTCTTAACCACACAAAATTTATGACTGTAGACATCTACTAGTTAAAGCCTTCCATCTGAGCTCTTCAGGATTGGCTTGGCTATTTAGGTCTTCTGTGTTTCCACATAAATTTTAGAATTACTTTGTTAGTTTTCACAAGTAACCTCTTAGAACTGTGCTTGAGATGAAATTGTATTTATAGACCAATTTGGGCAGAATTGACATCTTAATCTGTGAGCATGATGTTATCACGCTATTTAAAAATTATGAACTTTTTCTCAGCAATGTTTTGCAGTTTCAGTGTAAAAGTCTTGTGGGTTTTTTTTATTAAATAAGTTCCTTGGCTTTTAATTTGTGTGTGTGCATGTGTGTGTGTGAATGTGCTATTTTATATGGTGTTTCTTTTCTACTTTGTTTTAAACACGGAGAAATAAAATTGATTTTTATATACGGACCCTGTATCTTGCAACTTTACTAAACTCTCTTATTCTCATAATGTATTTGGAGATTCTTTTATACTTTCTCTGTACACATCATATCACCTACATCATGCCATCTACAAATAATAATAGCCTTATGTCAAGAACTGGGAAAGGTTTGAGACTTTATGGTACTTACATGTTGCCAAGTTAGCTTGCCACTGTTTCATGGATGTTAACAGAGACATGAGCCTTCTGCCTCAAGATGACTTTATTACTCACAACAGAATGTGTCTAGAGTGTGAAGATGTTTGTGTCAGTTCCAAGCCCCAGTTTGTAGGGGCAAGGTAGATAAATGCCCCCCATACAGTGGGCTGTGTTACAGAAAGTAACACTGAGCATGGCAAACTTTCTGTTTCATCAGTCAGTAAGCAAAGCTGCTTCTTGTCTCAGAAGCAGGTATTATTTCATTCTTTAAGGTTACTTGCCACAAATGCAACCATAAAGAGTGGTCAGGGCCTTGGCAAACTCAGCAAAATATGTGGGAGCAGAAGAGACCCAGGGAGGAGTGTCTTCCAATGCTACCTACTGCTCAGTTTCACATTATCTCGGCTTCTACATGATTTTCACAGAGTATACTTCCCTGTTGGCTGCTTTGATAAACTTGACCAACACAGCCTGCCACTAAATTTGTTCAAGTTTTCTCACATAGCATTTAGTTAAAGCTACTAGTAACAGGAGTCTGTGCAGAATAAGGCCAGTTTTCAGTACTGATCTCAGTCATGTCCACAGGGGTCCTGGATTTATCCAATAAACCATCAGGGTCTACCTTGGAAAGCCAAGTGGTTTTCTCCTTAAGTCTCTGTATCGATCTTTTCAGTTGGCCCAAGGCATTAATCCATGTACAGAATGAATTAGCACTAGCAGAGCCCCTGTCTTGGCAGAGGGATGGCTAGGACAAGTCTATCATCTATCACAACTCTGGCCAGTGAGGTAAAGCTGGCCTTTTAGAAGGTGGATGCCTTCTAGAGCCAGATGGTATCATTGATTATCTCAGCTAAGTTCAGGGACTCATTTCTTACTCCTTCCTTCCTTCTTTCCTTCCTTTTCTTTCTTTCCTTCCTTCCTTCTTTCCTTCCTTTTCTTTCTTTCCTTCCTTCCTTCCTTCCTTCCTTCATGACAGGGCCTTGGCCTGTCACCCAGGCTGGACTGCCGTGGCACAATCATGGCTCACTGCAGCCTCGACCTCCCAGGCTGAAGCAATCCTCCCATCTCAGCCTCTCGAGTAGCTAGGACTATAGGCATGCACCACCATGCCCACCCTCTTACTACCTTTTCTAATTTAATGACTCATCACAGAGATAACTACCTACAAGGTATACATAAAAGAGCTAGTTATCCCTCAGGAGAGCTTCGCTGTGTACCTGAGGGTAGTCTTATTTCAGAAAGATACCTGCAGTTCCCTGTGAGCTCCGTGGTCCTGTGGTGTTTCCTTAGCACTTGAAGGTCTTTTATGACCACCCCTAGTGTACAAGTTGCCATGGTAGAAAACATGGTAACCCTGGAAAGAAAGTGATGCTTACAGTTGCTGGAGCCCACCAGGTAGGACCCTAATTAATTGGAGGGCACATGTTGGCAGCATCTTCAATGTGGCCTCTTGGCCAGCTGATAGGCTTTAAGGTTCTCAATTTAATTTAAATAATTGAGTCCGTCCTGTTTGTCCATGCCACCAGCCAGATACCACAGAATGACTGAGCAATAGCTATAGGAATGCAGGTGGGAAGACATTTGGAAGTGTAGACAAGAGTTATGTGTGGGATGTCCAGGACCTGGGGTCATCCCTTGGTTTCCAATAGACATCTTGGTAAGGTTACGGGGAACAGCATCTAATAGTGATAAGAGCCATTTAGCAAGAGTTACAGATCCAGCAGTTACATTTAAGGCAGTTTTGCAGTGCCAGACCAAGGTGCTTTCCTTTATGAGAAAGTCTTGCAGGGGTTGAGGGGGGGCTTCTGAAAGACAAAGGTATTTAATGCCCTTCTCTCCCCTGTACCTTCTGAGGTCCTAGGGCGTGTTCCTTTCCCAGCACTGGGGCCACTACTCTCTACCACCACAAAGATGCTAAGTTCCATTCCAGCAGCTGTAACTTCAGATTTTCTCTAGCTATCTCCTACTCACACCCAAACCTTTTGTCCAGAGGGGTCAGGAGCAAGATAGACAAGGGTGTTTGTATAAAATATACAGAGATATTTTTGAGAAGAAGCTACTGACTTGCTATAGAGCTTGCGTCAAAACTGAACACCCTGATCTACAGAGGCCTTGGTTCGATATCCCGATTTGGGGTGGATCAACTCAGGCTCAACAATGACAATGAACAAGGTGAAAAGGGCCTCAAAAGCCTCATTTGCCAAGTGGAAATGTTTATTTCAGGGCACAGCCAGGATGTGTTGTTAGTCAAGATTTCCTACAGAAACAGGACTAAGGAGACTATCTATCTATCTTTCTATCTATCTGTCCATCCATCCATCCAATGATCTGTAGATGTAAGTACTGGCTCATGCAATTATGGAAGCTGAGAAGTCCCACAACCTTTCCTTTGTAAGCTGGAAACCAGCAGTGTAGTTTGAGGGCCAGAAGCATCAGGGGGAGAAGACTGATGTCCCAACTCAAGTAGTCAGGCAGAAGTTGACTCCCACCTTTCTCCAATTTCTTGTTCTATTCAGGACATCAATGGAGTGGATGATGCCCACCCATTTGGGAGGGCCATTTGCCATACTCAGTCTAGCAATTCAAATGTTAATCTCCAGAAACACTTTCACAGACATACCCAGAATAATGTTTAACCAGCTATCTGGGCATCCCATGGCCCAGTCAAATTGACACATAAAATTAACCATCACATGGCCTTTCTAACAGTTCTCATTATAACTTTAAATAATATTCTTTCTGTTTCTTTGTCAACTTTACCTAGTCATCGATTGATTACACTATGAAAGATAAAAATTTAATAAGATGATTTCTTTCCATTGCTTCTACTTCCATGTTCCTGATTACTATTAGCTATATTACTGATTTTACATTGGCACCATTTATAATATTTGCACTATTTTCAGTGATAAGAAGTATTTTATGCTTTTGAAATAGAATCTTAAAACTTTAAATCCACAATATATTAACATTACTATATTATTGCAGAATCAAGAAGAATGATTGAATACATGGAGAAAAAGTTGTAATCTTGAGTCGATAAACCCTTATTACTTGAAGGAATGTCTAATGTACAAGAATCATCAGATGCTATTTTAATATATTTAGCACTTTATTTAATTCCTTTTTTTTTTTTTTTCTGAGATGGAGTCTTCCTCTGTTACCCAGGCTGGAGTGCAGTGGCACAACCCTGGCTCACTGCAACCTCTGCCTCCCCAGTAGCTGGGACCACAGGCATGTGCCACCATGCCTGGCTAATTTTTTTTTTTTTTGAAAATGGAGTTTCACTCTTGTTGCCCAGGCTGGAGTGCAATGGCACAATCTTGGCTCACCACAACCTCCACCTCCTGGGCTCAAATGATTCTCCTCCCTCAGCCTCTCAAGTAGCTGGGGTTACACACATGTGCCACCATGCCTAGCTAATTTTTTGTATTTTTAGTGGAGATAGGGTTTCTCTATGTTGGTAAGGCTGGTCTTGAACTCCCAACCTCAGGTGATCTGCCCATCTTGGCCTCCCAAAGTGCTGGGATTACAGGCATGAGCCACCGCACCCAGCTAATTCTGCTACTTCATACTCAACTGGTACTGCACCATGTTGTCCCATTTCTTATTTTGATGGTTCACATTGATGTAGTAACTGCTGGTGGAATTTTTTTCATACATGTGGGTCTTTATTTTAACATTTGGCTGATATTTTGGCTTGTTATAGAATTCTAGATTTAAAATAATTTCCTCAAGGTTTTTGAAGGCTTTGCTGTACAGTACTGTTTTCTAGCACTCACTATTGCTGGTGAAGGTCTACTGCCAACGTGACTTTAATTTCACCGTAAAAGATCTGAGATTTTCCTCCTCTGTAAGCTTTCGGAATCTTCTTTGGGGTTCTGAAATTTAACGAGGTTATGTCTAAGCATGAATTTTCCTTCATTTTTCCCAAAAAGCAGTGGACCTCTTTGATCTAAAAATTTATGTCTTTCTTTAACTCAAATATATTTTCTTCAGATATTTATTTGATTACTTGCTTCCTGTCAAGTGCTTATTTATTTATTTATTTATTTGGTGCTACTCTTAAACAGTAATTGGACTTTTGGATATATCATCCATGCCCCTCAACTTTTCTCTCACATTTCTCATTTCTTTATTATTATTTCTATAATCTCAGATGTTTTCTAAACTTCCTTTTCCAAGTTCCCAGTTTATTCTTTACCTCTATTGCGGAGCCATTCCAGGGCATGTTTTGCTTGGGAAATTATACTTTTAATTGCCAATAACTTTTTCTTGGCTTCTATTGCATTTTTTTTAATAGTGGTCCTGTCACATTTTTTAGATATAATATCTTGAAACTCAGTGGATAGTAATAAGAATGTTTTCTCTAAATGACCCATTTTCCCTGGGGACAGTTGATCAGCAAATTCATCTTGGTCCTTTTTTTTTAATGCTGCTGCTTGTCCTAAAATATCTGGTCATTCTGGGTGGTCCACTCACATTAATGACTCAAGGATCAGGTTGGTTTCATGGTTAGGTGGCCCAGCTCTTCCTTGTGGTACAGTAGGTAGGATCCCCACAGGAGTTCCCTAAAGGCATGTTGTGTTAACTGGCAAGCTTTGTCTTAGCTTTGTATGGGCATCAACAAGCAGGCCAGCTGCCTCATCTCAACCCAGATGTGAAAATAAGGACTGCCATTAATCTGTCAAGAAGGACTTGATGGTATATCTTTCTGGAGCAAAGTTGCCCTGCCCTTTTCTTTCTTCTTTTATGCCTTGTGGGGGTCGAGAGTTATTTCAAGGTACTTTGCATTTTTTAAAGCCCCTCCCCATTCTAGGAGCCCCAAAAGGCAAGTCTCTGGCTTTAGAGGGCAGCCCTTGTTCTGTCAAAGCAGACACTCTAGGAGGAGAGGGCAGAGGTGAGGCAGGGACGGACAAGTGTCTCACTGTGTGCTGTCCTGAATAAGTTTCATCAATGAGTGGTTCTGGCCTGGCTGCCAGTTCTCTTTCACGCATTTTATTTGTTGAGGAGCCATCAGCAGGGGCTGTTTGGGGAAGGGCTGCTTTGGGCTATAGGTTTATTTTTATTTTTAATTTATTTTTAGAGACAGGGTCTCACTCTGTTACCCAGGCTGGAGTGCAATGGCACACTCCTGGGGTCAAGTGATCCTCCCATCTCAGCTTCCTGAGTAGACAGGACTATAGGTGCATGCCACCACACCTGGTGAATTAAAAAAAAATCTTTTTTTAAGGCGGGGTCTTGCTATGTTGCCCAGGCTGGACTCAAACTGCTAGCCTCCAGCGATCCTCCTGCCTCGGCCTCCCAAAGCACTGGGATGTCATGAGTTGTTTTCTTCAAGCCTCTTCTCCTGCTGTCTCCTCATTCAGGATTTCCTGAGACTTTCTGTCCCAAGGCGATTCCCCTTCTTGTTTTTCCAGTTATTTTTCATTTCTTAAAAAAATAAATTATTTCAGTGTTTTAATGGGACTTTGGAAGTCAGGAAATGTAAACAGGAACACTCATTTCTGTCTTGAACTAGAAGCTTATAATTTCTCAAGGATTCAGCATCATAAAAGGTGGGCCATGAAATCCCTTCTCCGTCCTCTACCCTTCTGCCTCCCTTCACCTTCCTTCTGGCTCCCTCTCTATTTCCAATCTCTCAGCACCCAGGCAAACTGCAAGTCGACAAAGTCTATTAAAATAAAAGAGGCTGGACATGGTGGTTCATACCTGTAATCCCAGAACTTTGGGAGGCCAAGGTGGGCAGATCAATTGAGGTCAGGAGTTTAAGACCAGCCTGGGCAACACAGTGAAACCCTGTCTCTACTAAAAATTAAAAAATTAGCGAGGCATGGTGGCAGGCGCCTGTAATCTCAGCTACACAGAAGGCCGAAGCAGGAGGATCCTTTGAACCCAGGAGGTGGAGTTTGCAGTGAGCTGAGATCGCAGCACTGTACTCCAGCCTGGGCAGCAGAGTGAGACTCTGACTCAAAAACAAGGGGGAAGAAAAGAAAAGGAAAACGCTCATTCTCTCACTCTTTCATGGATGCAAAAAACATTTACTGAGTCTCCGGTATTCAGCATTACTGTAGGCATAAGAAATGAAAAACTCTGTAAGCCTCTAACTTCCTGGGTGCCCAAAGACCAGTAGGAAAGAAACAGGCAAACATGTAACAGGCAACGTGCAAAATGTACGTTGTCACGTCTCCCTGCGAGGGAGACCCTGGCTGGGGGTGGGCACAACTCTGACTTAGGAGGGTGGCAGGGGGTTCTGCTGAGAGGGTGGAGAGGGGAGGATTTGCCATGGGGATCAGGTACCAGCTCAGTCTCAAAATCTAAACAAGACTGTGCCACCCTGACAAGGGGAATGGATGCTTTCTGACTAAATAGCACGTACAAAGGCCAAGTCATGACATAACAAGTCCAGGGAAGTTCTGCATTTCTAAGTGTTTAAAAAGGAAGGGGGAGCAGGAAGTCTTGAGTGGCCATGGGAGTCACCCTAAAGAGTTAGCACGTGGTCACTGAGGCTAAGTGTTGCCCAAAGTGTGCAATGAAGATTGTTTTAATGAATACATGGGCATTTAAAAAAAGTATTGTCGACTTTATTACGCATGTTAGAAACATGAGCCAACACATTAAACCCATGATTCTGCCAATATTAACACAGGACAAGGCCAGCAGGTGATGCTGTTCAAATCCACCCTGGGCAGGCCAACCTACAGGTAAGAGCTCAGACATATTCATAAATGTTTCAAGCCTCCAGCAACCCACACACTTAGAGAAATGAGAAAAAGAACATACCAATAATACAAAGGAACTTGAACTAAGAAAAAAAAAGTAGGCCAGGCACAGTGCCTTACACATATAATCCCAGCACTTTGGGAGGCCAAGGTGGGAGGATCTCTTGAGCCCAGGAGTTTAAGGCTGCAGTGAACTATGATCATGCCACTGCACCCTAGCCTGGGTGAGCGAGCAAGACCCTGTCTCAAAAAAAAATTAAAAATTAAAAACAGGAATGGTAATAGTGGTATGGGTAATCTCTCTTTCCACTCCTGATGTTATTATCTACTGTGTATGTGTTAGGGTTTGAGGGATTTGGAACTGAGCTTGACCACCAGAGACAGTAATACACAAGCATGATTGAGTGGTGCTTAGACGAGCTTGCAGGTGGAGGAAGTCCATCACAGAAGGGGGTCACAGCATGGGGCCACCAGCCAGAAAGAGAAGAGGGCAAGGCAACTTCCAGGGGCAAGGAGGATCAGAGACGGAGCTTTCGTGTCTGGAAGATTTTGCTCAGCAGCATGGCATGGAGTCTCTGGGTCAGGGAACTCTGAAAGGCACAGCAGCTTGAGGTCTTACACCCACAAAGCTCTGTCTTACCAACAGCAGCAGACCAGAAGGCAGTTTCACAGGATACATAAAGCAGACAGGCTCTAAATGCTAACAATTTGCTTGTTTGGGCTATATTTTAAATAGTTGGATGTGTAAAGATTTGAGTTTGGCACCAGCGAGCTTTGAGCTAACGAGTCGTAGCCTGCAGAGAAGAAATACACAACTGAGAGGCCAATACACAGAGACCATCTTTGGCTCATTTATATAACAGCATTTGCTCTGTTGAGCTTCAGGATCCTGTAGTTTCTGAATATGATTTAGAGCAATGGGTTTAAGTGAAAAAAAGGAAAATCACATTTCAACAATACAACAATACAACTCCTTTGAAGTTGTATTTCTTTTCATTTAGTATAATTCAAAATAAACCCAAACATTTAAATTTTATTTGGCTTCAAAACAATTTTCATTTAGCTTAAACTAAAGAGCCAGTCTGGGAGTTAAGAGAACAAAGATTAGAGTTAGAAAAATCTGAATTCAATGTCTAATGTTACAACCTACATAACCTCTACACACATCAGTGTTCTTTCATGTAAAATAAGGATAATCCCTCATTACTATCATAGGATTAAATGAGATAATGCAGGTGAAATAGGATGTGAGACTCTTCTGACCTCAATGTCCACTATACAATGGAATCAGAATACTCACATGAATGATGAGACAAACCAAGCCTCCACCAAGTGCAGAATTCTCTGATTGAATACAGAAGTTATTTATCAATGACTCTTAAGCCCCCTCTCCCACTTAGAGAACAAGGATTACAGTGTGGAAGAGAATTTTGCAGGGAGATTGTGGAAGAAACTTCTTTGGAGAGGGTGGCTACAGAGCCTTGACAGTCTACTCCATCTCTTTGTGTGGGGAGGGGTGAACATGATAATTTCTAACCCCAACTTTAGCGGGTGGTAGGGGTGGGGGACTGATTTCCATGGAATTGTGTGGACAAGTTTACAGAAGGCAGCATGTCTCTGCGGTGTTTCATTACACCATGCTGTTATATTAGTTTTATACCCAGCTGGTTGATATAGTTTAGATGGTTGTCCCTATCCAAATCTGATGTTGAAATACGACCCCCAAGGTTGAAGGTGGGGGACAGTGGCAGGTGTTTGGGTCATGGGTACAGATCCCTCATGAATAGCTGTTGACATCTTTGAGGTAGTGAGTAAGGTCTTGCTCTATTCGTTCATATAAGAGCTGAATGCTGAAAGAGCCTGGCATCTCTCTTGCTCCCTCTCCCACTACGTGATATGCCTGCTTCCCCTGTGCCTTCTGCCATGAGTAAAAGCTTCCTGAGGCCTCACCAGAAGCCAAGCAAATGCTGGTGCCATACTTATACAGCCTGCAGAACTGTGAGCCAAATAAACCTCTTTTCTTCACAAATTACCCAATTTCAGGTATTCCTTTATAGCAATGCAAAATTAATTAATATACTGGTTATTTCAAATGACACGTTTTAAGTTCTAATTACAAACATAAATCGGCATACACACAGTACCAAAAAACCTTTTTGTTGTTACCAGTGATGAAGTAACAATAATTATACCTCTATAGGTGATTCTGGATTTCCTATATTAACAGATGGAAGGAAAAATCATCTAAAGAAATGGAAACAAACCACCTTAATTGATCTTTCAACAAAACAAACTAGCAGCAAATTCCTCAAGTAGACTGCAAGATCCTTGACCTTAAAGGTCTTTTGCAGGGACTCAACTGCAGGGACTCAATCACAAGACTTTACGCCCTTTGTTATTGTTTTATGCCTCGTGTCTTAAATGGTGCCTGGAGGATAGTAGGTGCTCAATAAGTATTTTTCAAAGAATGAATTAGATTTACAAGTTTCCTCGAAAGCTGCACAATGGTCTCTCCAGAGTTTCTTTGGCTCCATTTATGCTGCATTCCGTGGGGTCCAAATCAGAGACGCATGCTGTAGGAACCTAGTGCTATGATGCTACTTAGTACCTTGCTCATGTCCCTAACGCATGGTGGGGGAACATATTTTATCCTTGATAGTTCCTCCCTACACCAAGGTCCCAAGATCAGGAAGCTGTTCTATTCCCAGCTACCCCGATTCCAGTTTAGTGTTAACCTTGTACTCTGGCTTCTCCTCATTAGCTGTTTTCTGTCTTTTTTTTCTCTCTTGGGTTTATTGTATACATGTATTTATTTATTTCATTTTTGCCTTTCCTTTATGACATTGTAATTGCGTTAGTCTGTTTTGTATTGCTATAAAGGAATACCTATGGCTGGGTAATTTATAAAGAAAAGAGGTGTAATCGGCTCACAGTTCTGCAGGCTGTACAAGCAGCATAGTGCCAACATCTATTCCGGTTCTGATGAGACCTCAGGAAGCTTTTACTCACCACAGAAGGTGAAGGTGAGCAGGTGTGTCATATGATGAGAGGGTAGGCAAGAGAGATGCCAGGCACTTTTAAATAACAAGCTTTCTCATGAACTGAGTGAGAACCAACTCATCACCAAGAAAACGGCACAAGCCATTCATAAGGGATCTGCTCTCATGACCTAAACTATTCCCACTAGGTTCCACCTCCAACATTGGGAATCACATTTCAACGTGAGATTTTGAGGGGACACATATCTAAACCATATCACGAATGGTTTTTGGTTACAAATTAATGGAAAGCCAACCAAATAATAGAACGTTGTTTCTCTGTGGTCTAAGAACTCATCAGTATAGGAAATTGTGTTCTCTGTGGTTGAATCTTGTCAAATTCATTAGCCTCTGTATAATTTTCCAATTAATCCATTTTTAAATTGACAAATATAAATTATATTTATGGTGTCCAACATAATATTTTGATATATGCATGCATTCTGAAATGGCTATATCAAGTTAATTAACATACCGATTACTTTACATATCATTTTTTGTAGTGAAAACATTTAAAATCTACTCGTTTACCAATTTTCAGACACCCGGCACATTGTTGTTAAGCTATAGTCAACATGTTGTACAATAGATCTCCTGAATTATTCCTCCTAACTGAAATTTCGTGCCCTTTGACCAAGATCTTCCCTTTCTCCATCCTCCCACTCTTCCTACCTCTGGTAACTATCATTCTACTTTGCTTCCATGAGATAGACATTTTTAGATTCCACATATAAGTGAGATCATAGAATATTTGTCTTTCTGTACTTGGCTTACTTCACTTAGCTTCGTGTCCTCCAGGTTCATCCACATTGTTGCAAGCAACAGGATTTCCTTCTTTTTAAAGACTGAATAGTATTCCATTGTTTAACATACTGTGTTTTCTTTATCCTTTCAACTGTCCATGGACACTTAGGTTGATTTAATGTCTTGGCTTTGTGAGTAATACTGCAATGAACATGGAAGTACAAATCTCTATGATGCACTTATTTCATTTCCTTTGGATAATACACAGTTGTGGGATTGTGGATCATGATCGTTCTATTTAAAATTTTTTTGGAAACTTCCATACTGTTTCCCATAATGGCTATACTGATTTACATTCCCACCAACAGAGCACAAGTTTCTCTTTTCTCTATGTCCTCACCAACAATTGTGTCTTGTCTTTTTTATGATAGCCATCATAGCAGATGTGAGGTTGTTGTTGGGTTTTTTGTTTCGTTTTTGTTGTTACTTTGAGATGGAGTCTCGCTCTGTCACCTAGGCTGGAGTGCAGTGGCACAATCTCGGCTCAGTGCAACTTCTGCCTCGTGAGTTCAAGCGATTCTCCTGTCTCAGTCTCCTGAGTAGCTGGGATTATAGTGTGCACCACCATGCCCAGCTAATTTTTGTATTTTAGTAGAGACAGGGTTTCACCACGTTGGCCAGGCTGGTCTCAATCTCCTGACCTCAAACGATTCACCAGCCTTGGCCTCCCAAAGTGTTGGGGTTACAGGTGTGAGCCACCATGCCTGGCCTCACTGTGGTTTTAATTTGCATTTCCCTGATGACTAATGATATAGAGCATTGTTTTATATACCTGTTGGTCACTTATAGTTTTCTTTAGAGAAATGTCTATTCAGGTTCTTGACCCATTTTAAAATCAGGTTATTTTGGGCTTTTGTTTGATCGTTTGTTATTGAGTTCCTTATATAGTCTGGATATTAACCTTTATCAGATGTATTGTTCACAAATGCTTCCTCCCATCCCATAAGTTGTCTCTTCACTCTGTTGATTTTCTTCCCTTGCAGTGCAGAAGCTTTTTAGTTTCATGCAATCCCATTTGTCTATTTTTGCCTGTACCATTGGGGTCATATCCAAAAAACTTTGCCTACACCAACATCAAGAAGGTTTTCCCCTAGAGTTTCTTCTAATACTTTTACCAGGTCAGGTCTTATGTTTAAGTTGTTAAATCATTTTGAGTTTATTTTTGTATGGGGGCGAGATAGGAGTCTAATTTCATTCTTCTCCATGTGGATATCCAATTTTCCCAATACCATTTATTGAAGAGACTATCCTTTTTCCATTGGGTGTTCTTGGCACCTTTGTTGAAGATCAGTTGACTGTAAATGCGTGGATTTATTTCTGGACTTTTAATTTTCTCCCGTAACTGTGATCTTATTCATTTACTTTCAGGGCCCTTCTATTTACTAAGTGGTTTTTTCCATTCTCAAGCAGTTTTTCACTAAGAGCATTTTCCACCCTTAAGCATTTTTTCATTTTTTTCACTAAAAATGCTTGAGAGTGGAAAAAAACCTTAGTAGATAGAAAGGCCCTGAAATGCTTAGGACAATGAATCATCTCCGGCTGAGCTTTGGCATGCATAGAATCACCCTTTTTTGGTAGTTGCTTTATAATATTTCCTCATCACCCTTTTTCTCAACCCAGACTCTACAACCACACTGATTGGATATATAGATTACCACACAACTTTTTTCTTTATTCAATCAATCATATATTAGAAACCTACTTTTAAAATGATTTTTCCAGTCCTGCTTACATAATTAAATCCACATATGTGGTGGGGATAGGGGATTTTACTACTCAAATCATAGGAATTAGTTACCCCATTACTACTACCAGGTTACTATAAAATGCCATAATATTTTATGTGCAAGAAAAATGCCAGAGGAAGGCTTCAAGCTTTAAACATCATTAGAAGAGTAATTTTATTTAAAAATATTACAAGCTTAGAACCCACAGAAATAATTCTATGGGGAATACATTTTTTTAAATAGCTATGTAGAATATAACTAAATTCACAATAACAACTAGCTGGAGTCTAGGCACCTCAGATTTGTATATACCTAATTTAAGATATTTATATACTACAACACTTTGAAATAGCTGCTTGGAAGTAACATGGTAAATGGGACAGCTCCTTCCTTTTTAGGATTTTTGCTTGGAATTTCCTTTCCTTTGATTTCATGATGGACATAGAGCTGCACTGCTCAGATCTCCCTTCAGGGAAGAACGGGCTGCCCAGCTGCAGAAAGTGGGGTCAGCAGACAACCTCCTGCTGGCAGCCCCTTGATGGTCTGCTTTGGTCTGGATTTCCTGCACTCAGTGACCGAGTGAGTCAGAATATGAAGCCCTGATCATTCAGACCAAGTACAGAACAACTCTATAGGGAAATTCTTGCTCCAGAGCTCTTGTCCAGTTGCCCAAGGCTTTTTCAGGAGTACATTTATTTGTCTAACTTCTCCTTCTGTCCAATCCTTCTTCCTTTCCTTTCCCTTCACAGGAAATAAATATCTTGTACCTCTGTCCACCCCCGGAATACCTCATCTCTAACATCTCACCCCAGTATAAGATAGCTTCTTTTCCCCTACCACATCTCAGTGTCTTCCAGTGCCAGCTGTAAGAGCAGAAGGGCCAGCAAACTACGGACAGGGGACAGGTGCAACGCAAGTTCAGCCCTTATCGCCCCACCTTGCCTCCTGAGTGTAAATAGTAGACCTGGGATGTGGCATCTGCTGAGCTGGCGGCTTATTCTGGTTTGGGGACAGAAAAGATCAGCTGAAAGCTCCTCTGGGGGTACTGTGAGATGCTGGTCATGTTACTTTTTCTTGCTATTCACTTAAGGCAAGGCTTTGCTCCAGGTGTTTAAAAATGAAGCTTTCACGGCATGCAGTATACCCAGGTAACAATCTGCACATGTGCCATCCCCAAATCTAAAGTAAAAGTTGAAAAAGAAAAAAGGAGCTTGGGGGATCCCAAGATAGCCAAATAATAGGCAGCTCTGGAAAGCAGCTTCCAGTGAGAGAGACGCAGAATCTGAGTGGTCTCCACAATTCCAAACGAGGTACCAGGTTCATTTTGTGGGTCTAGACAGTAGGTTTAAACCAAATAGGTCAAGTTAGGCAAGGCGGGGCACTGCCCCACCCAGAAGGTGTGTGCAAACAACCGGAGGACTAGGGCATCTCCCCCTCTGGGACTTTGGTTCAGATACAGCGCTCCACCCAAGCCCTCTACAACACACAGAACAGAAGATCTTCGCCAGACTGAAAAGCCTCAGTGAGCTGCCTGAACAGGGCAGAAAAGCAACTTTGGCTGCCACTGGGGCTGTCATCATAGATCTAGGTGGAAGCACTGGCTGACACCAAAGCCAGAAAGCTGGCTGGACGGAGCTACCTGCCCCACAGAAAGAAGGGGAGCTAAAAGCAGGGAAACAGCCCATACGGCAGGATGGATCCCACCCCCCCCAACCACACCCCACCACCACACCCCGCACAAAGCCCAGCAGGCTAAAAAAACTCTCACTCCAAAGTTACGCACCCAGAACATCAGTTAAAGAGTGACCAGGAATGATTGAGCTTGGCAAGGGAAGGGAAACCGCCATTGCAGAAGCCAGCCTAATTTTCCTGAGTAAATAAAAGATGCAGCAGCTCCACTGAATCTGTGGCAGCCCAGCAGTGCCTCTGCAGGCAGGCAAAGGAAAGGCCGCCTCCCCAGCAGCTACCTGAGATCAAAACTATATAAATCCAATGAGATGGGAAGAAACCAGCACAAGAAGAATGAAACCATCAAAAACCAGAATGTCTCTCCCCCACCACGAGATTGCAGCTTCTCGCTAGCAAGGGAACAAAGCAAGATGGAGAACGAATTTGATGAGTTGACAGAAGAGGGTTTCAAAAGGTGGGTAATAACAAACTTCTCTGAGTTAAAGGAACATGTTCTATCTGAATGAAAAGAAACTAAAAACCTTGAAAAAAGGTTAGATGAAATGCTAACTAGAATAATCAGTTTAGAGAATAACATAAATGACTTGATGGAGCTGAAAAACACAGCACAAGAACTTCATGAAGCATACACAAGTTTCAATAGCCGAATAGATCAAGCAGAAGAAAGGATATCAGAGATTGAAGATCAACTCAATGAAATAAAATGAGAAGGCAAGAAAAGAGAACAAAGAGTGAAAAGAAATGAACAAAGCCCTCAAGAAACACAGGATTACGTGAAAAGACCTAATCTATGCTTGATTGGTGTACCAGAAGATGACAGGGAGAAGGAATACAAGCTGGAAACATTCTTCAGGATATTATCCAGGAGAATTTCCCCAACCTAGCAAGGCAGGCCAACATTCAAATACAGGAAATACAGAGAACAACACAACAATACTCCTGTAGAAGAGCAACCCCAAGGCATATAATCATCATGTTCACCAGGGTTGAAATGAAGGAAAAAATACTAAGGGCAGTCAGAGAGAAAGGTTGGCTCGCCCACAAAGGGAAGCACATCAGACTCACAGTGGATCTCTCAGCAGAAACACTACAAGCCAGAAGAGAGTGGGGGCCAATATTCAACATCCTTAAAGAAAAGAACTTTCAACCCAGAATTTCATATCCAGCCAAACTAAGTTTCGTAAGTGATGGAGAAATGAAATCCTTTATGGACAAGCAATTGCTGAGAGATTTTGTCAGTATTAGACCTGCCCTACGAGAGATCCTGAAGGGAGCACTAAATTCAGAAAGGAAAAACCAGTACCAGCCACTGCAAAAAAGAACCAAATGATAAAGACCAATGATGCAATGAAGAAATTACACCAACCAAAGGGCAAAACAACCAACCAGTAATAAAATGGCAGAATCAGATTCACAAATAACAACATTAACATTAAATGTAAATGGACTAAATGCCCCAGTCAAAATACACAGACTGGCAAATTGGATAAAAAGCCAAGAACCATTGGTGTGCTATATTCTGGAGACCCATATCATGTGCAAAGACACACATAGACTCAAAATAAAGGGATGGAAGAAGATTTATCAAGCAAATGGAGAGCAAAAAAAAAAGCAGGGGTGGCAATCCTAGTCCCTAATAAAATGGACTTTAAACCAACAACAATCCAAAGAGACAAAGAAGGGCCTTACATAATGGTAAAAGGATCAATACAACAAGAAGAGCTAACTATTCTAAATATATATGCATCCAATACAGGAGCACCCAGATACAGAAAGCATGTCCTTAATGACCTACAAAGAGACTTAGACTCCCACACAATAATAGTGGGAGACTTTTACACTCCACTGTCAATATTAGACAGATCAATGAGACAGAAAATCAACAAGGAAATCCAGAACTTGAATGCAGATCTAGATCAAGCGAACTTAATAGACATTTACAGAACTCTTAACCCCAAATCCACAGAATATACATTCTTCTCAGCACCACATTGCACTTACTCTAAAATTGACCACATAATTGGAAGTAAATCACTCCTCAGCAAATGCAAAAGAACAGAAATCATAACAGTCTCTCAGACCACAGTGCAATCACATTAGATCTCAGGATTAAGAAACAAACTCAAAACTGCACAACTTCGTGAAAAATGAACAACTGGCTCCTGAATGTAGACTGTATAAACAATGAAATGAAGGCAGAAGTAAAGATGTTGTTCGAAACCAACAAGAACGAATATACAACGTACCAGAATCTCTGGTACACATTTAAAGCAGTGTCTACAGGGAAATTCATAGTAATACATGCCCACATGAGGAGCAAGGAAAGGCCTAAAACAGACACCCTATCATCAAAATTGAAAGAGTTAGAGGAGCAAGATAAAAAAAACTCAAAAGCTAGAAGAAGACAAGAAATAACTAAGATCATAGCAGAGATGAAGGAAATAGGGACATAAAAAACCCTTCAAAAAATCAACAAATCCAGGAGCTGGTTTTTTTGAAAAGATCAACAAAAGAGATAGACCACTAGCCAGACTAATAAAAAAGAAAAGAGAGAAGAATCAAATAGATGCAATAAAAAAATCATAAAGGGGATATCAACACCAATTCCACAGAAATACAAACTACCATCAGAGATTACGACCAACACTCTATGCACACAAACCAGTAAATCTGGAAGAAATGGATACATTCCTGGACACTTGCACTGTCCCAAGACTAAACCAGGAAGACATTAAATCCCTGAATAGACCAATAACAAGGGCTGAAATTGAGGCAGCAATTAATAGCCTACCAACTAAAAAGAGCCCAGGTCCAGATGGGTTTACAGCTGAATTCAACCAGATGTATGAAGAGGAGCTGATACCATTCCTTCTGAAACTATTTCAAACAATACAAAAAGAGGGAATCCTTCCCAACTCATTTTATGAGACCAACATCATCCTAATACCAAAACCAGGCAGAGATGCAACAAAAAAAGAAAACTTCAGGCCAATATCCATGATGAACATTGACACAAAAATCTTCAATAAAATACTGGCAAACAGAATGCAACAGCACATCAAAAAGCTTATTCATCATGACCAAGTAGGCTTCATCCCAGGGATGCAAGGCTGGTTCAACATACACAAGTCTATAAATGTAATCCATCACATAAACAGAACCAAAGAAAAAAACCCCATGATTATCTCAATAGATGCAGAGAAGTCCTTTGACAAAATTCAACGGCGCTTTATGCTAAAAACCCTCAATAAACTAGGTATCAATGGTATGTATCACAAAATTTAAAAAGCTATTTACGACAAACCCACAGCCAGTATCATACTGAATGGGCAAAAACTGGAAGCATTTCCTTTGAAATCTGGCATAAGATAAGAATGCCCTCTCTCACCACTCCTATTCAATACAGTATTGGAAGTTCTAGCCAGAGAAATCAGGCAAGAAAAAGAAATAAAGACTATTCAATTAGGAAAAGAGGAAGCCAAATTGTCTCTATTTGCAGATGGCATGATTGTATATTTAGAAGACCCCATCTCCTGAAACTGATAAGTAACCTCAGCAAAGTCTCAGGATACAAAATCAATGTGCAGAAATCACAAGCATTTCAATACACCAATAACAGACAAACAGGGAGCCAAATCAAAAGTGAACTCCCATTCACAATTGCTACAAAGAGAATAAAATACCTACGAATACAACTAACAAAGGATGTAAAAGACCTCTTCAAGGAGAGCTACAAATCACTACTCAATGAAATAAGAGAGGACACAAACAGATGGAAAAACTTTCCATGCTCATGGTTGGGAAGAATCAACATCGTGACAATGGCCATATTGCCCAAAGTAATTTATAGATTCAACTCTATCCCCATCAAGCTACCTTATTCACAGAACTGGAAAAAAACACCTTAAACTTCATATGGAACCAAAAGAGAGCCCACATAGCCAAGTCAATTCTAAGCAAAAAGAACAAAGTGGGAGGCATCACACTACCAGACTTCAAACTGTACTACAAGGCTACAGTAATCAAAACAGCATGGTACTGGTACCAAAACAGAGATGTAGACCAATGGAACAGAACAGAGGCCTCAGAAGCAACACCACACATCTACAATCATCTGATCTTTGACAAACCTGACAAAAACAGCAATGGGGAAAGGATTACCTGTTTAATAAATGGTGTTGAGATAACTGGCTAGCCATGTGCAGAAAGCAGAAGCTGGGCTCCTTCCTGACACCTTACACTAAAATTAACTCCAGATGGATTAAAGATCTAAACATGAGACCTAACACCATAAAACCCTAGAAGAAAACCTAGGTAAAACCATTCAGGACATAGGCACAGGCAAGGACTTCATGGTTAAAACACCAAAAGCAATGGCAACAAAAGGCAAAATAGACAAATGGGATCTAATTAAACTCCAGAACTTCTGTACAGCAAAGGAAACAATCATTAGAGTGAACTGGCAACCAACAGAATGGGAAAAAATTTTTGCAATCTACATATCTGACAAAGGGCTAATATCCAGAATCTACAAAGAACTAAAACAGATTTACAAGAAAAAAAACAAAGAAACCCATTCAAAAGTGAGCAAACGATATGAACAGACACTTTACAAAAGAAGACATCTATGAGGTCAACAAACATATGAAAAAATGCTCATCATCACTGGTCATTAGAGAAATGCAAATCAAAACTACATTGAGATACCATCTCATGCCATTTAGAATGGCGATCATTAAAAAATCTGGAGACAACAGATGCTGGAGAGGATGTGGAGAAATAGGATCACTTTTACACTGTTGGTGGGAGTGCAAATTAGTGCAACCATTGTGGAAGGCAGTGTGGTGATTCCTCAAGGATCTAGAAATAGAAATACTATTTGACTCAGCAGTCCATTACTGGGTATATACCCAAAGAATTATAAATTGTTCTATTGTAAAGACACATGCACACGTATGTTCATTGTGGCACTGTTTACAATAGCAAAGACCTGGAACCAACCTAAATGTCCATCAACAATAGACCGGATAAAGAAAATGTGGCACATATACACCATGGAATACTACACAGCCATAAAAAACGATGAGTTTGTGTGCTTCATAGGGACATGGATGAATCTAGAAACCATCATTCTCAGCAAACTGACACAGGAACAGAAAATCAAACACTGCATGTTATCACTCATAGGCAAGTGTTGAACAATTAGAACACATGGACACAGGGAGGGGGAGCATCACACACTGATGTCAGTTGGACGGTGCTAGGGGAGGGACAGTGGGGATGGAGGGGAGGGATAACGAGTAGAGAAATACCAGATATAGGTGATGGGGGGATGAAGGCAGCAAACCACTTTGCCATGTACGTGCCCATGCAACAATCCTGCATGATCTGCACATGTACCCCAGAACCTAAAGTACAATAAAAAATAATAATAATAATGAAAAAAAGGAGCTTTCGTGAGGTTGGCATTTTCTTCTCTGGCCCCTAGAGCCCTACCAGGAAAGCATCCTGTGCATACCTGAGGTGGTTGCCAAGCCCTCAGGTCAAACCTCCAAGCCCCATCCCCAACCCCTGTCCCACCCAACCCCAGCTCCCATCCTGAACATCCTTGAGGATAGAGAACCGAGCAGCTCCGCAGGGCCAGGCTACCAGGAAAGGGCTCATACCCCTGGCTGTGTGTTTGCCCTGGATCTCCCCATTTCTCTTTCCCCTGTCCCCCGGGTGGCTTGGACTTTAATCTGTTTTCTGAAGCTTTTCTCAGAACAGGAATGCCTTATTAATGCATCTGAGAGACAGCCAAGGAAATGTTTAAAGTTCTGTCTTAGGATACAGAATTGGAAGCCGTGGCAAGAAGAGACCCAGACCCTGGAAGATGATGTTGCCCACAGCTCTCCTGACTCTCAGGGAGACAGATTTGCTGCCGTTATCTTTCTGGTGCTCTGATTAATAGTCACCTATTCATCAGCACACTGACAACCATAAATATTTATTTTAAAATACAGAACTTGGCCATGAAAGAATTGGGGAAATGGCATTATTTCCTGTTCAACCAGATTATTTGCCCATGGATATTTATCTTATTGGAGAAGCAAGGAGGCTTACCTGTCTTGCAATAACAAAAAGGGAGATTCACTCACTTATACCCTTGGGGGTGGGGTGGGTGGAGAATAGGCAGAAGGCAGGCACTATGGCTAGAACTTGTTAGCTGGATGTTTGCAAGCTACAAGGACCTGACTTGACCCTGGAAAAGGGGCTGGAGAGGGGAGCACAGGCTGTGGTTGAAATGCAAAAATCTTTGTTGTTTTTCCATGCTGGCTCATTAAGATCATTTTGTTTGAAGTTATAGCTCCTGGCTAAACTCCAGGAGACCTGCTCTTACTTCTTGAATCTCTGTCCACATCTTAGAGGTTTTCTGCATGGTTCATCTGACTGTGTGATCCTGCAGAATGTTTTCAGAAGCTGTTGGGCATGTGCAGCAGTGAAAGAGGCCACTGCATATGTGCAGAAGTGAGATGCAAACAGCAATATTTCAGAGATTGTAGACACCATGATTCTTCCGAAGACCCTACACTTAAAGCTTCTTCTGTGGAATCTGGGGATTTTCCTTGGGGATGTAGTTTAGGTGTCTCCTTTGGGTAACTGAGGGTTGGTGAGATCACTCCTCAGAGCCTCTGCGTGCCCTAGGACTTTTCTGGTTTATGCTTATTTTTTTTAATTATACTTTAAGTTCTGGGGTACATGTGCAGGTTGTGCAGGATTGTTACATAGGTATACACATGCCATGGTGGTTTGCTGCATCCATGCCCCCAACATCAACATTAGGTATTTCTCCTAATGTTATCCCTCCCAACCCCCCTACCCCATGCTATCCCTCCCCTAGCTCCCCCATCCCCCAACAGGCCCCAGTGTATTATGTTCCCCTCCCTGTGTTGATGTGTTCCCATTGTTCGACAGTTTATTTTATGGATTATGTTTATAGATTTGTGTTTGTTGAATCAGCCTTGCATCTCAGGGATATAGCCAGCTTGATTGTGATGGATAAGGTTTTTGATGTGCTGTTGGATTCTGTTTGCCAGTATTTTACTGAAGATTTTTGTGTCGATGTTCATCATGAATATTGGCCTGAAATTTTCTTTTTTTGTTGTGTCTCTGCCAGGTTTTGGTATCAGGATGATGTTTGTCTCATAAAATGAGTTAGGGAGGATTCTCTCTTTCTGTATTGTTTGGAATAATTTCAGAATGAATGGTACCAGCTCCTCTTTGTACCTCTGGTAGAATTCGGCTGTGAACCCATCTGGTCCTGGACTTTTTTTTTGTTGGTAGGCTATTAATTATGGCCTCAACTTCCAACCTTGTTATTGGTCTATTCAGGCACACAACTTTTTCCTGGTTTAGTCTTGGGAGGGTGTAAGTGTCCAGGAATTTATCCATTTCTTCCAGATTTACTGGTTTGTGTGCATGAAGGGTTTGTAGTAATCTCTGATAGTAGTTTGTATTTCTGTGGAATTGGTGGTGATATCACCTTTATCATTTTTTATTACATCTATTTAATTCTTCTCTCTTTTCTTTTTTATTAGTCTGGCTAGCGGTCTATCTCTTTTGTTGATCTTTTCAAAAAATCAGCTCCTGGATTCATTGGTTTTTTGAAGGGTTTTTTTTGTGTGTGTGTGTCTGTCTCCTTCGGTTCTGCTCTGATCTTAGTTATTTCTTGTCTTCTGCTAGCTTTTGAATTTGTTTGGTCTTGCTCCTCTAGTTCTTCTAATTGTGACATTAGGGGGTCTATTTTAGATCTTTCCTCACTTCTCATGTGGGCATTTAGTACTGTAAATTTCCCTCTAGACACTTCTTTAAATGTGTCCCAGAGATTCTGGTATGTTGTATCTTTGTTCTCATTGGTTTCAAAGAACATCTTTATTTCTGCCTTCATTTCATTATATACCAGTAGTCATTCAGGAGCAGGTTGTTCAGTTTCCATGTAGTTGTGCAGTTTTAAGTTAGTTTCTTAATCCTGAGTTCTAATTTGATTGCACTGTGGTCTGAGAGACTGTTTGCTATGATTTCCATTCATTTACATTTGCTAAGGAGTGATTTACTTCCAATCATGTGGTCAATTTTAGAGTATATGCAATGTGGTGCTGAGAAGAATGTATATTCTATGGATTTGGGGTAGAGAGTTCTGTAGATGTCCATTAGGTCCACTTGATCCAGATCTCAGTTCAAGTCCTGGATATCCTTGTTAATTTTCTGTCTTGTTGATCTAATATGACAGTGGAGAGTTAAAGTCTCCCACTATTATTGTGTGGGAGTCTAAGACTCTTTGTAGGTCATTAAGAACTTTCTATATGTATCTGGATGCTCCTGTATTGAGTGCACATATTTTAAGAGTGGGTTTGGGAATTAAATAATCAGAGCCGGTCTGACCATAGCCCTACTCAAAGCCAAACATTTCACAGGCATTTGGAGGATGTGCTGTTATAGTTAATGAGGATAATTGTTACTGCTTGTCCCTCAAGGTTTTCTAGACCATAGTTATCTCTTCTGTGCTAAGGTTACAGAAGTCAGGGTTTTCAACAAGGCCTCAGTGAACATCTGAGCAGATTAGAAGATGCTTCCCAAGATGAGTGCTGGGGAGAACACACCACCAAAGTTTACCTTAAATATCAACAATCAACCTTTCTTTCCCTGGATCCAGAATAACCATGACTATCTTTCCAGGTAACCAGAGGAACTCCCTGTACCCAGTTCCCTCATCTATGAAAACAGAGATAATAATGACATTGACCTCACAGGGGAGTTGCTGTGAGTGATAAATGAGATAACACATGAAGTTATTTAGAGGCCAGGTGCAATGTCTCACGCCTGTAATCCTAACACTTCGGGAGGTTAAGGTGGGCAGATTGCTTGAGCCCAGGAGTTCAAGACCAGCCTAAGCAACACCATGAAACTCTGTCTCTACAAAAATTAGCTGGGCATGGTGGTGTGCACCTGTAGTCCCAGCTAGTTGAGAGGCTGAGGTGGGAGGATCACCTGAGCCCAGGAGGCTGAGGCTGTGGTGAGTCATGATCACACCATTGCACTGCAGCCTGGGTGACAGAATAAGACAAGAAAGAAAGGAAGAGAAAGAGAGAGAGAAGGAAGGAAGGAAAGAAAGAAAGAAAGAGAGAGAGAAAGAAGAAAGGAAAGGAAAGAAAGGAAAGGAGAAGAGAGGAAAGAGGAGAAGAGAAGAGAGGAGAAGATGCTTAGTATTGCATCCTCTACTTGTGGCTGCCAAGAGACAGGATTTACCACTGCCTCTGTTATTGGCATTTGCAAATGATTATGGTCTTCACTGGGTTTCATGGTGCTTTCCAAACCCAGCCAAAAGCTTGGCTAATGCTATCTATATTTGAGACAAATATGTTAACTAATCATACTTTGATTCTCCAGTTCTACCCTTTTATTACCAGATAACCAGAAAATCACATACTTATTTTGACTTCCTGCATTTAGTTATTTCTAGCCTACCATATTCTATTAACAATTTGAAACCACATATGCATAATGAAATATATGTTTTAAAGATTCATATCTAGGAAAAACTCAAACAGAGGAAGAGATTTTTTAAAACTATTTGATTTTTTATTTTCATAGGTTTTGGGGGAACAGGTAGTATTTGGTTGCATGAGTAAGTTCTTCAGTGGTGATGTGTGAGATTTTGATGCACCCATCACCCAAGCGGTATACACTGAACTCAGTTTGTAGTCTTTTATCCCTTTCCCCCCTCCCACTCTTTCCCTTGAGTCCCCAATGTCCATTGTATCATTCTTTTTTTTTTTTTTTTTTTTTTTGAGATGGAGTTCTGCTCTTGTAGCCCAGGCAGGAGTGCAATGGCTCAGTCTCAGCTTACTGCAATCTCCACCTCCTGGGTTCAAGTGATTCTCTTGTCTCAGCCTCCCGAGTAGTTGGGATTACAGGCATGCTCCATTACACCCAGCTAATTTTGTATTTTTAGTAGAGACAGAGTTTCTCCATGTTGGTCAGGCTGGTCTCAAATTCCCAACCTCAGGTGATCCAAGCATCTCGGCCTCCCAAAGTGCTAGGATTACAGCCATGAGCCACCGCGTCCGGCCTCCATTGTATCATTCTTATGCTTTTGCATTCTCATGGCTTTGCTCCCACTTAAGAGTAAGAACATATGATATTTGGTTTTCCATTCCTGAGTTACTGTACTTAGAATCATACTCTCCAATAACATCCAGTTTGCTGTAAATGCCATTAATTCATTCCTTTATATGGCTGAGTAGTATTCCATCGCACATATATACCACAGCTTCTTTATCCATTTGTTGATTGATGAGCATTTGGGTTGGTTCCTTATTTTTGCAATTGCGAATTGTGCTGCTATAAACATGTGTGTGCAAGTATCTTTTCTGTATAATGACTTCTTTTCCTCTGGGTAGACAGTCAGTAGTAGGATTGCTGGATCAAATGGTAGTTCTACTTTGAGCTCTTTAAGGAATCTCTACACTATTTTCAATAGTGGTTGTACTAGTTTACATTCTCACCAGCAGTGTAGAAGTGTTCTCTTTTCACTGCATCCATGCCAACAGCTTTCTGTTTTTTGATTATGGCCATTCTTGCAGGAGTAAGATGGTATCGCATTGCAGTTTTGATTTGTATTTCCCTGATCATTAGTGATGTTAGCATTTTTCATGCTTGTCGGCCATTTGTAGATCTTCCTTTAAGAACTGGCTATTCATGTCCTTAGCTCACTTTTTGATGGGATTATTTTTTCTTGCTAATATGTTTGAGTTCCTTATAGATTCTGGATATTGGTCTTTTGTTGGATGTATAGGTTGTGAAGATTTTCTTCTACTCTGGATTGTCTGTTTACTCTGCTGACTGTTCCTTTTGCTGTGCAGAAGCTCTTTAGTTTAAGTCCCACCTACTTATCTTTGTTTTTGTTGCATTTGCTTTTGGGTTCTTGGTCATGAAGTCTTTGCCTAAGCCAATGTCTAGAAGGGTTTTTCTGATGTTATCTTCTACAATTTTTATAGTTTCAGGTCTTAGATTTAAGTCTTTCATCCATCTTGAGTTGATTTTTGTTTGAGGTAAGACAGGAGGATCCACTTTCATTCTCCTATATGTGGCTTCCCAATTATCCTAGCACCATTTCCTCATTTTATGTTTTTCTTTGCTTTGTTGAAGATCAGTTGGCTGTAGGTATTTGGGTTTATTTCTGAGTTCTCCATTCTGTTCCATTGGTCAATGTGCTGATTTTTATACCAGTGCCATGCTGTTTTGGTGACTACAGCCTTATAGTATAGTTTGAAATCAGGTAATATGATACCTCTAGATTTGTTCTTTTTGCTTAGTCTTGCTTTGGCTATGCGGGCTTTTTTTTTGTTCTATATGGATTTTCTTTTCTAGTTCTGTGAAGAATGATGGTGATATTTTGATAGGAATTGCACTGAATTTGTAGATTTTTTTTGGCAGTATGGTTATTTTCACAATGTTGATTCTATCCATCTATGAGTATGGGACATGTTTCCATTTGTTTGTCTTATCTATGATTTCTCTCAGCAGTGTTTTGTAGTTTCCCTTGTAGAGGTCTTTGATCTCCTTGGTCAGGTATATTTCTAAGTATTTTATTTTTTTGGCAGCTATTGTAAAAGGGGTTGAGTCCTTGATTTAATTCTCATCTTGGTCGCTGTTGGTGTATAGCAGAACTACTAATTTGTGTACATTAATATTGTATCCTAAAGCTTTGCTGAATTCATTTATCAGTTCTAGGAGTTTTTGGAGGAGTCTTAGAGTTGTCTAGGTATACTATCATATCATCAGCAAACAGTGACAGTTTGACTTCCTCCTTGTTGATTTGGATGCCCTTTAGTTCTTTCTCTTGTCTGACTGCTCTGGCTAGGACTTCCAGTACTATGAACACCTTTAGGTGCATAAACTAGAAAACCTAGAGGAGATAGATAAATTCCTGGAAAGATACAACCCTCCTAGCTTAAATCAGGAAGAGGTAGAAACTCTGAAAATATCAATAAGAAGCAATGAGGTTGAAATGGTAATTTTAAAAATTACCAACAACAACAACAAAAAGTCCAGGAACAAATGGATTCACAGCTGAATTCTATCAGACATTCAAAGAAGGATTGATACCAATTCTATTGACACTATTCTACAAGATAGAAAAAGAGGGGATCCTCCCTAAATCATTCTATGAAGCCAGTATCACCCTAATACCAAAACCAGAAAAGGACATAACCAAAAAGAAAACTACAGACCGATATTCCTGATGAACATAGATGCAAAAATCCTTAACAAAATACGAGCTAACCAAATCCAACAACATATCAAAAAGATAATTAACCATAATCAAGTGGGTTTCATATCGGGGATGCAGGGATAATTTAACATACTCAAATCAATAAGTGTGATACACCACATAAACAGAATTTAAAACAAAAGTCACATGATCATCACAATAGATGTAGAAAAAGCATTTGACAAAATCCAGCATCCCTTTATGATTAAAATCCTCAGCAAAATCAGCATACAAGGGATATATCTCAATGCAATAAAAACCATCTATGACAGATGCACAGCCAACAGGATACTGAATGCGGAAAAGTTGAAAGCATTCTCTCTGAGAACTGGAGCAAGACAAGGATACCCACTCTCACTGCTTGTATTCATCAGAGGAAGAGATTTTTTTAAAAGTTTTTTTGAGGCAGAATCTTGCTGTGTCACCCAGAATAGAGTGCAATGGTGTGATCATGGCCCACTAAAGTCTTGATTTCGCAGGCTCAAGTAATCCTCCTGCCTCAGCCTCCTAGGTAACTGGGTCTACAGGCACACACCACCACACTTGGCTAATTTTTTTGAATTTTAGTAGCAATGAGGTCTCACTGTGTTGCTCAATCTGCCCACAAACCCCTGGCTTCAAGTGATCCTCCCACTTCAGCCTCCCAAAGTGTTAAGATTACAGGTGTGCACCACTGAGCCTGGCCTGAAATTTGTATATGTGTGTGTGTGTGTGCGCGCCTGCACGCATGTGTGTTTTATATATAACAAATAATTTAAATTATATAATTGATTTAAATTGTAAATAAAATTGAGTGTGGAAATGAATAGTACACAGAAATGATCAACATAAAGATAAACTTGGAATGCGAATTTGCTTCGAAGTTTCTTGGAAACCAAAGGAAAAAGAGAAATAGGATTACTGACAATCTATGCCGTCCAAACAAAGAAAGCACATCAATTCTTCAGGGACAAAAACCCCTAGAAGTACATATCTTCACACTTGGCAAAAAATTTTTTTCATATGAACTACTAAGAACTGCTGTGCCTAATGTACTCACCACTGCTGAATGGTGAATATAGCAGCTAACATGGTATGAGATGACCAGAATGTCTTTCAGTGTATTCCAAGTGAGTAAGGCCAAACATGTTGAAGGTAACTGTGGAAGCTCAAGACAAGGTGTTTCAATCTGAGACCTATCTTTTGGTCTGGCTTCATCCAGGGAAAAACAGACTATGAAGGGGACAAGCAGGGACTGTATGTCTTACAATTATCTTCTATTTTATATTGTTTCTCTCAACTGTCTAAATAAAATCCCCAAAAAACAAAAAGAATGCAACAGACAATTTGAGATTATAGTTTCTGGTAAGAGGCTGCACTGTATTACAGCTTAACATTTAGAACTTTATCTTTCATTGGGAATTGGTATTAGCTAATGTATGATAAAATTGCTCTATCTTTTAAACACTGTTTTTAAAGACACAATTTTCAATATCCTTTTATTAGATTCAGCTGTTATGTTCTTAGAACTATGTGCCAAGAAGAAATTGATAAACTGGTATGCTTTCAGGTATTAGAGATTAGGAGTTTGGTGCCAGAAAACTTGGGGGTGAATTTTAGATTTAACATCAGTTGCCATCTTTCACTTAGCTTTTCTAGAATAACTATTTTTCTCTTTTCTTACTTAGCTCTTATTCTGCTATCATGGTTTAAAGAGTCTTGTACTATTTGTGTCATTTATTCTAAGCTACCTCAGAACATTTTTCAAAATAAGGTGAGGCATGGGTTTAACATTAAATGCATAAAAGCATTTTGTGATGCAAAGCAGAACATTTAAAATTCATTCACTAAATATATTAACCAACATTGGTTTTGGCTGGAAGTAACACGGAACCTGACACAACTTTGACTTAAAGTGTTTGTCTCACACATCAAGGAGCCCAGAGAAAGGCAGTCCAAGGCTGATATGGGTGTTTAATGAGATAACCAAGAACTCAGGGTCTTTTGACTTTTCAGTTCCACCATTTATATGCATGGCTTTCATTCTCACAGCCAAAGGTAGCTACTCACCTCTCACCACCATTGTACTATGTATGCATACACTATTATCTTCTAACACTTCCCATGGTAGCTAGCATAGCATAGGTGCTAATAAATATTTTTTGATAGAATTAATAATATGTATTCCATAACCAGAAAGAATTAGAAGCATATTTTCCTCTGTTTGCATTTTAAACAAATAAACTACTTGCTTTTTCTAATGGATGGTCTTGGGAATATAAACCATGAATTACAATTCCAAATATGATCATTTAAATTTCACAATAGTACTTCAATTTCATGTTACATTTCAAATCAGCGTTATAAACTCTGCCAGAGCTACATATTCATGATCAAAGTGAAAATGCAATGTAATCTGTCAATCAGGGTTTTTTTTGTACATAAAGGTTTAAAAAATTTAAGCCAGTTTAAATGTGAGACATTAATTTCCTTGTTGCTCTTATATGAAATTTAGCAACAATTTGACTTTTAGCTATGACATTTACACACATCAAGTTATATAAACATAGTTTATGTCTAGAGATCTTGTATCAGGTTATATCAGCTAAGAGCCTTAAAAATAACATTTAACTAAATAAAACTAGTTACATCATGAATAACACTTTATGCTTTCACATCTTCTGCAGTCTGTTTTTGTTTTTTATGTAAAAGCTTCTGTCCTGAATCTGTAATCCCCCAAACTTGTATGTTCTAAGCTTCTTGGAAACTATGACTTTTGAAACAAGAGTGTATTCTTTTCTTTTGAGACAAGAATGAATTTCAAGGGAGATCCTTCTTTTTTAAACAAATAGTTCATGCCAGTTAGCAGAGGCAATAAAATGCATTTAAATATAAGTGTACATCATAGTATTTAACTCACATCGTTTTCTTATACATATTCACTAGTTTATTCTGCCATTGACTGAGTATAGATTGTGTGGCGGGCTGGATGCTAGAAGGTATTTTGTTTTATTTCAACAGCAGGAGTTGACCTATGTCCATGAGTGTAAGAGTAGTGGGGCTGATGAAGTTCTGACATTCTGGGATATTTGATCCAATACTGTTTTGTTTTGTTGTAGTGTTTTGTTAAGTTCATCTCCTATAATAATGTCATTAGGAAAACTAACTCTTATTTACTTTTTTTTTTTTTTTTTTTTTGAGACAGGGTCTCACTTTGTTGCCCAGGCTGGAATACAGTGGTGAAATATGGCTCACTGCAGTCTCTATCTCCTGGCTCAGGTGATCCTCCTGCCTCAGCGTCCTGAGTACTTGGGATTACAGGCATGTGCCGCCACACCCAGCTAATGTTTTGTATTTTGTGTAGAGACTGGGTTTTATTTTGTTGCCCAGGCTGGTCTCGAACTCCCAGGCTCAAGTGATCTGCCTGCTTTGGCTTCCCAAAGTACTGGGATTACATGCGTGAGCCACTGAGACGGAGCAAAACTAACTTTTGAACTGGAAAACCTTTAGTAAAGTCATAAGGTTTTTAGTGGGGTAAGTTTGCACAAGAAAAAGTTTATCTTATTGTAAACATAGCACAGTAAACATCAAGGAGGAACCTGGGTTTGTTTCTAATCTTACCATATAATGAAGTAGACAGGTGAGCATCTACCTGTCTCTTCTTTGTTTTTTTGAGATGGCATTTCATTCTTGTTGCCCAGGCTGGAGTGCAGTGGTGCCATGTCGGCTCACTGCAACCTCTGCCTCCTGGGTTCAAGCAATTCTCCTGCCTCAGCTTCCCAAGTAGCTGGGATTACAGGCACCTGCTACCACGCTTGGCTAATTTTTGTATTTTTAGTAGCGACAGGGTTTCGCCATGTTGGGCAGGGTCATCTGGAACTTCTGACCTCAGGTGATCCAGCTACCTTTGCCTCCCAATGTGCTGGGGTTACAGGCATGACCACCACCCCCAGGACACCTGTCTCTTCTTTAGCCATTTCCATTATTTTTCTTATTTTTCAGCTTTTTTTTGGAATATTTGACTTCACATTCCTAGGACTGTTTTCTTGTGCTAAAAGCAGCGATCCCCTCAGAGTGACTGTCAGAACTTCTGCTATAAATTTCCAAGTTTTCCAAGTTCCAAAATAATGCCTGAATATGTTCAAGGCCCTTGTGTTTGATTCATTGCCTTTCCCATTGTCATAAATGAATCAACTGATTCTTTAACATTTGATTTTATATCATTGTAAATTTCAATGGTACAGCTCACTTCTCTCTCCAAACAGCCTTTCTTCCTTTTAATTTATATAGTCTATTCAGACCATATTATCTACAGTCACAATGATATATGGAAAATGAAATCAGCATTTCTCTGTGAGAAAAGCAAAAGAAAAAAAAATATTCCAAAGGATAAGAGTATTGTGATTAGGTGAATTCATGTTGACAAATTCTCAGGGAATTTGGAATTTAAAGCTACTTGGTTTTCCTGCAAACTTGGGTTTCTGTTGGACTCAAGAAAAGTGATTTTGTATTGGGTAATAGTTTATTTGACTTTTCTCTCATTGTTAGGGTAGAAGTGACCCTCTTTCCAGCTTTCCACATTCTAGGTGGATGAAGCAGTGACAGATCAACCTCTGGGTGTCCCAGGAGGCTTCTCAGCCCTTTGGCTCCTGCTAACTTCGGCCAAAGGGAATCACTAAGGCAGGGAGGAGGTGGGTGACAAGCTGTCGGTTTGTCTCAGTCTCTGCTTTTCAAGGCTTTTTCTGTCTCAAGGTTCAAATAAACATTTTTCCACCTGCCACTTCAGGTCTTTGGGCGGTAATGGTGCCTTGTTGCTTCTAGCTCTGAATTATTGAATTATCTGTTGTAATTTTCCTAAACCCTGCTTACACATTTATAAATACTCCCCTCATTAAACTCTCCTTAAAATACCCAGTTTGCATGTGCCATCTGTTTTCTGCTGGGATCCTGTCAGAGGCAAGAGTTGGACTTTATTTTCTAAAATATTAATGTCTTTCTTTTAGACTGCAAAAATGATTAATGTCATTGCAAAAATATAATAATTACAGATTTTTTTTTCAGGTATAAGTAATCTTAAGTCCCAGGGCCCCAAAATAAATGTTCTTAATATTTTGGTATACATTTTTAAAAACTCTCTCTATATACTTATATATAATTTATGTAAATTGAATTACATTATATATTCTTTCATGATATACTTTTTTCCCATTTAACATTATATTATGGATTTCTTTTCACGTCAGTAAGTTATAGACCAACCTCATCATATTTAAAGGTTGTATAGTAATTCATTGATTGGATGTGTCATAATTATTTGGTGAATCTCATATTAATGGGAATAAACACAGCATATGTGATATCAATGATGGATATCATATTGAGTATCTAATATTCAACTGGAGAATAATATAAGTAATATTCTGATAAACATCTTTCTATATGTAGTTTTATAAAGGTTGTTTGCCTATTTCCTTTTTATCTCTTTAAGATAAAACTCTGGAAATGAAACTGCCATATAAAAGTGTGATGGTCGAATGCCCTCGAAAAACAGGGTTATCAGATAAACTTTCACTTTACACCCAGCTAAATAATAAATAGCAAATAAATTTTTAGTATGAATATGTCCAATACAATACTGGGGACATAAGTATACTTTGAAAAGTATTTGTTGTTTATATGAAATTCAAATTTAGCTGCATGTCCTGTATTCTTATATGTTAAATCTGGCAACTGTACTCAAAAAAGCAAGAAACAACTTGTACTGTTTATATACACCTTCAGCAACTTTGGGTATTTCAATTATTTTAATCTTTGCCAATCTGATAAAATAATCTCATTTTAGTTTTCGTCTCTTTAATTACTGGTAAGAATGAATATCAGGTGAGTTTGATCATATGTGAATTCTATCTCAAATAACAGCTTATTAAAAATGATTGAATATGATGAACCCAATTGAAATTTGACAAAAAAAATGATTGAAGATCTTTTCACATACTTACCAACCATATTCTATTTTGAATTTATGGCTCACGATTCTTGGCTTACTTTTCTATTGGAAATACATGTAAAATTTTTGATTTTTTAGATCTTTTCCTATATAATAAACCTCTGTTAACTAAGTTGCAAACATTTTATTTCTGCTCTTATAATTATTTAATAGCATAGAAGTTTTAATTTTTTTAGCCAAATCCATCATTTTTATTCATGATTTGAAATTATAAAAACCTTTTTATGATATTCTGTGATTGTAATAAGTTTTCTTTTATCTTTTTTTTTTTAAATTTCATATTCCAGTCCCACCTGACCTGCAGTTCCTGGCATAACGCTGATGTAGCACATACAGCTGGCTACTTAATGCCTCTTCCTTGGTTTCTGATGGGCATCTCAGAGCTCCGCTGGCCAAATCTGAATGATTTGTGTCCCTTCCTCTACGAATCTGTGCTTTCTCCAGTATTCCTGGCCTTAAGAGATGGTACTGCCACTTCCACAGCTACTTGAGCCAAAAACCTATCCTTAGTCTTCCTTTCCCTTACTGCCAACATCCAATCCAACAGCAAGGTCTGTCACTTCCACCTCTAAGACACAGCCCAGGTCCATCCATACTGCTAATGCCTCCCGAGCCTAGGCTGTCAGTGTCTTTTTCCTGGACTACTGTAATGGTCTTGTCACTGTGATCATTGTTCTACTTCCTCCCTGCCACCTCCACAATCCATTCTCTCCATAGCAATCAAGGAGGTTTTTTAAAACTGCACACCAAAATTACTTAACTCTCCTGCTTGAATCTCTATCATCACTTAGGAAATAAAATCTACAGTCCTCACTGCAGTCTTCAAGTCTCCTCAATGCCCAGTGCCACTAATGCCTCTCGGACCCCAGGACTTCTCCTGTCCCTCTGGCTCCAATGTTCTTCAAATACCTGCTTTAGGGCCCTCTGCTATATTATTCTTCCGAGATCTTCACAGGGCCAGCTGCCTCTTTCCATCTCAGTGATATTCTCACCTGCTCGAGAGGTGCTCCCTGACCCCTCTCTAAGGCAGCCTCCATCATTTCCTCCTTCTCTTCTGTTATATTAAATGATATCCCTCACCATTATCCAACATTAAAAAAAAATTATGTTGTCAGAATGTAAATCAAATGAAAAGACCTCATGAAGTGACAGGACCCTGTTGGAGGGCTTTAAATACAGGCTGCCATGAGGGGGTGGGCCAGGGGTCAGCCTGCAGCTCTCAAGGCCAAGGTCAAGTGCTGTGCCTCATAGCTAAGTCAGAGCAGGCATTCCCCATCAAAGTCTAATTTCGCTTGTTAGAAAAATGCTCACAAAGAGCTGACTGTTGACTCCCTTGGAACGGGGACAGATAAGAAAAGTAGGGTGGTGCACCTAAGACCCAACAAGGAGGAAACCCTGCATTTCCTCTGTCTTGTTGTTTTTTTTTTTTTAAGCATCAAACTTAGAAGGAACAAAAAAAAATCCAATAAATATATATCTTCTCTTCTGAATTTCCTGTCTGCCCATAGCCAGCTCTCAGCAAGAGAAGCCAAGTTCTCCTAACCTCAGTGTGTAAGGCCAATAGGCTGACAGCTGGATCTCAACATTTACATTCTGTTATCACATCTGTTGAGGAACCCCAGGCCTAAGTAGCTAAACCGAATTATTCTAGTTTTATCTCCCTACTACTAAGTTATGAAAAAATACTTTCTCTTTTTGAAAGCACAGGTTTTGTGAAGGGCAACTTCTGCCCCCTAGCCGGACCCCCCAAAATGCTATAAAGCTTCATAGCACAAGAGTTAGCCCTTCCCTAGATCCACTGCTGTTCTGTGTATCTGACGTGCATACTGATTGACACGACATGTTAGAAGCCAATAGCAAAACAATCTGCCATCCGTAAGGCACATCTCCAACATGTCAGCAAACAAGGAGAACAGACGTTAAGTGAACACGGGCATGAGTCAGCTGTCAGCAACTGCAAAGGGAAGACACCTTGAAGTCTGGAGGCCTGTCTGTGACTTACAAAGGAAGTGACAAGGGAAACTTGAAGATAGGCGGCTGACCACCCAGTGGAGAGAGAGTGCTCCAGCTGCAGTTCACAAGCCATGAGAAAGTTGCCTGATACACACCTTCATTGGTGGGGTAGGGGAGGAACCTCTTCACAATTATAATCCCAGCACTTTGGGAGGCCAAGGCAGAAGGATTGCTTGAACCCAGAAGTTCAAGACCAGCCTGGTCAACACAGGGAGAACCCATCTCTGCAGAAAATTAAAAAAATTAGCTCGGTGTAGTAGCCTCAGCTACTTGGGAGGCTCGGGTGGGAGGATGTCTTAAGCCCAGGAGGTAGAGGCTGCAGTGAGCCATAATTGCACAACTGCACTCCAGCCTGGGCTACAGAGCAAGACCCTGCCTCAAACAAAACAAAACAAAACAAAACAAACAAAAAAAACTTTATGACTAATATCCTTGGCTGAATATTGCCCACAGTAATAAGTGCTAGACAGCTTAAATGATTTGTTGTGTTCTGGAGTCATATTTTTTCCTGCCTTTATTTTCCTTTTTCTCTTCCCATTCATATCTTCATAAGATAAACACAAATGCAGTGTAGCCCCAGTCCAGACCTATTCTGAGTGTGTGATGTTCTGCATTGTATAGGGGTTGGTTTACACAGAGACAGCGCTTAACAGGTAGCCCTGCTAAATAATCTCCCTGCCAGGCATGGTGGCTCATGCTTATAATCCCAGCACTTTGGGAGGCTGAGGCAGGAGGATGGCTTGAGCAGAAGAGTACGAGACCAGCTTGGGCAACATAGTGAGAACCTGTTTGTACAAATAAAGAAAGAAAGAATTAGCCAGGCATAGTGGCTCATGCCTGCAGTCCCAGCTACTCTGGAGGCTGAGGTGGGAGAATGGGTTGATTCTGAGAGGTCAAGGCTGCAGTGAGCCATGATCACACTGCTGTACTCCAGCCTGGGCAACAGAGCAAGACCCCAGCTCAAAAACGCAAAAAAGAATTTCTGTCTCTGTCAAATAATGTCAGCATTCATATGTCTGTTTTACAAAATGTGAAGATGTAAAGAAACATCTTCGTTTTTTTAGTTTGATCTCTCAACGCAGTTTCTCCTTCACACACATTTCAATCATGTTTCCTCCACATCCGCTCTCCCTGGATCCCATGTTCAAGGTCGCCACGATCAGCCACTGAGGTCAGAGTAGAACTTGTTCAGAGGCTGATTCACAGGGCATGTGGACCTGTGCTCCCTCACATGCTGGACAGCAGCCAACAGGTGGACTCATTTGTCCATGCTCACAAAAGGGAGTGGCAAAAAACCTCTTCAGGTTTCACTTGGCAGCATGAGGACTAAAGCGACCTTCTTGTCAGTATAGAGTTAATGAGAAAGTCCCGCATTGCTAACTATAGGGCTTTTCTTTATTTTCTAATTTTTATTTATTTATTTATTCATTCATTCATTCATTTATTTTTGAGGCAGGGTCTCCCTCTGTCGTCTAGACTGGAGTACAGTGGTGCGATCATAGCTCACTGCAGCCTCACGGGCTCAAGGGATCCTCAGATTAGGGCATTTCTTTACCGGCAGCCATGGAGTTTGAACACACTTTGGTACAAACTTTTGCTGTATTTTGAGCTGCACAGTAATTAATTGTATTCTGCATCTTAACCATGGAGTGTAATGGACCTTTTTAAGGGTCATATTGGGGTTTTGCAGAACTCTTTCGTTTAGGGAATTCTCGATCTTGTGAGAGTCATAGTGGAAAATGCTGCTGAAAATTTCCATTCTTCAAGTTCTCAGCCTCCTAAGCAGCTGGGGGCAAGAATGTGACCCAAGCCTACCTGACCGAATCACTCCATGCATGAATCAAGTACTAGGGACATAAGGCCAGTGCAGCCCGCCCAGTACGAGGAGACAGCGTGGGCCTGGCCGTGGTGGCCATGGGGCACTGAAGGGCCCACGGGGAACATGGGGAGGATGCCCATTGGCCCTGCAGCCTGGTTCCTTGAAGTATCTGGGTGGTCCCTGCTGCTTCCTATCATCCCTGGCTCCTGCTCATTCCCCAAAGCGAGAGCTCTAGCAACCCCACAGTCATTAGAGCTTACCAGGATCATTTCAGCACTTTCCAAAAGTCTTCCGGGGTCACAAGTCAGGGACGTAAAACAACATTCTTTAAAGGGCAGGTCCCCAAAGCTGGCATGTCCCTGGGAAGCATGTCTTGGCATAAACACTAGTTGGATTTCAAGGCCCTGACTTCACCCATGAATTCTCTTCACCACCAGCATTGTGCTTCTGTCTTCAAAAGACAAATCTTTTTGATAACAGCCCAAATCAGAAACAACATCAGTAAAATGAAACAATACGAAACTAGGCACCAATGTTCACAGTTCCTCCTCTTACTTCCCAAAATGGTGAGTTCAGACTTGCTGGGGTGTTTAAGAGATGGGTTCTTATTTATTTTTATTTTTAAAATAGAGACAGGGTCTTGCTCTATTGCCCCAGGCTGGCCTCTAACTCCTGGCCTCAAGCAATCCTCCCACCTCAACCTCCCAAAGTGTTGGGATTACAGGCATAAGCCACCACACCCAGCCAAGAGATAGGTTCTTGATGCTCAAAGTGTATCGGTCCACATCCCCTGACGCTTGCCAGTAGAGCTTTAGTGGCTTTAAACGTCCTAATGTAAAAATAACATAGATAGTATATGTTTAGGTATTTTTGTCACTTTTATTTTTAGGCCAACTCTCTGCAAGCTGTTACCTCTTTTCTCAATAGCTAATTTTAATTATAATAAAGATTTTTTGAAGCTGTGTTCCAAGCACCTTATATTTCCAAGAAGGTTAAGAAGCTGTGGTGCTCATACACCTGCAAGTGGAGGAGGCAGGGTCTGACGAAGGCTCACTTAGTGTTCTCCACTTGCCTGTAGACTCATAGAGTGGTTCTGCACAGAACATGCCACATGCCTATTTTTTTAAGTGTGAAGGAGGTCTTTTGTAACCAGGCAGGCAAATATGCCACCAATGTGAATTACATCCTTTAGTTCTCCACAGAGATGAACAAGCACTTGCTTTGCTCTGATGTGCAAACTCAAGCTTCTCGAAATATGACCTTTATTTTCAGTGCTGTTTTACGCTGCTTTTCAAACTAGTAATTCTTTGAGTGGAAAATTAATTAAGGTAAAACCTTTATCTCCCAGCAAAGTCTCCAGAAGATTCCTGTGAGCTCCTAGGAGAGCTTCTACCCATGTCCAGATGATGACCTCACTTCTGTCATGCTCCTTTTTGTCTCCTACTCCCTTCTTCTGCTGGGCTGTGATCTGTTGTGTTTTCCTATTAGATGGAATGAGCTCTTTATATAGTAAGCTATTCATTCTTTGCCATCTGGTGGCAACTATTTTTCCCTGATATGTTCAATTTTAGTACTTGATAACTTTTTTCTTTTTCTCTTTTCATTTTTAGTGCTTACGCCAATTTAAATGAATTATTCACATGAGTCATTGTTCAATGTTTGTATAATACATAAACTTCTTACCATCTCCGCCACCATGCACAGCTAGCGACTGCCATGCCTCACTCGGCCTCTGTCAGCACCCAGCTCCCCGGGGCTCCCTGCCTTCCCTTCTGTCCCTCCTAGTTCCTTCTCACAGCAGCCAAAAGGAGCTTGTTACTACAAAATTGTGATCATGACGCTCTTCCTCAAAAACCTGTAAAGACTTCCCTCCTGTCATCTTCCCCTGACCAAGCCCAAGTCCTTCTGGATCAGGTCTCTGGCTCTAAATGTACAGGAAGAAAATTGGTTTTTATATTTTGATCTTGTATCCAGGAAGGTTGGTGAGCAGTCCTCTTAGTTCTAATGGTTTTCCTGTAGAATCCCTCTGAATGCCTGTCACGAGCGTATCATCTGACAATAATGCCAGTTTTGTTTCTTCTTTTCAAATCTTTGTATCTTTTATTTCTATTTTTACGTTCCTGGGTAGGGCTCCTCTAATAACATTGAATAGAAGCAATTACAGCTGCCTTTCTGGTCTTGTCCCTGTCTTTAAAGGACATGCTTTAAACTTTTCACCATTAAATGTTTACTGTAGGTTTTTCTTAGAAATACTTTATAAGAAGTGGGAATTTTCCTTTTATTATATTTTTCAGAGAGTTTTTTTTTTTTTTTTTTTTTTTTTGGAGACGGAGTTTCGCTCTTGTTACCCAGGCTGGAGTGCAATGGCGCGATCTCGGCTCACCGCAACCTCCGCCTCCTGGGTTCAGGCAATTCTCCTGCCTCAGCCTCCTGAGTAGCTGGGATTACAGGCACGCACCACCATGCCCAGCTAATTTTTTGTAGTTTTAGTAGAGACGGGGTTTCACCATGTTGACCAGGATGGTCTCGATCTCTTGACCTCGTGATCCACCCGCCTTGGCCTCCCAAAGTGCTGGGATTACAGGTTTGAGCCACCGCGCCCGGCCCGAGAGTTTTACAATTATAAAAGCATATTGAAGGGTAATGAAGTAAGCCTTATCCTGTCAGATATTAATATATTAAAAAGTTATAATAAAGATTGTGGCATTAGTGCCAGGATAGATAGAATAATGGGAGATTAATACACAATCTAAAACTAGATGTCAACATACACAAGAACTTGGATGATTTATTCTGGCTTCCTTTGTTTATGTTGTTATATTTTCCTCTTGATCATCTTTCTTTTTTCTTTTTTTTTTCAGACAGTATCTCTCTCTATCACCCAGGCTGGAGCACAGTGGTACGATCATGGCTCACTGCAGCTTCAACTTCTCAACCTCCTGAGCTCAAGGGATGCTCCTGCCTCAGACTCCAGAGTAGCTGAGAATTACAGATGCATACCACCATGCCTGGCTAATATTTTTATTTTCTGTAGAGACATGGTCTCCCTATGTTGCCCAAGGCTGGTCTATGTTGCCTAGGCTGGCCTCCTGTCTTGGCCTCCCAATGTGGAAGGATTACAGGTATGGGCCACTGCGCCCAGCCTTACTCTCTGTTTCTACAAGTTCAACTTTTAAAAATCCCACATATAAGTGAAACCATATGGTATTTATATTTTTGTCTGGTCTATTTCATTTAGCATAATGTCCTCCGGTTTCATTTACGTTGTTGCAAATGGCAGGATTTATTTTTTTTTTTTAAAGGTAGAATGCTGCATTGCACACACACATGTGCACACACACACCACATTCTCTTTATCCATTCATCTATTCATGGACACTTGGGTTGATCTCATATCTTGGCTACTGTGAATAAGGACTGATTTCATTTCCTTTGGATATATGCCAAGAAGGGGGAATGCTGGATCACATGGTAGTTCTATTTTTAATTTTTTAATGAAACTCTATACTGTTTTCTACAATGACTGTACTAATTTATATTCCCACCAGTGGTGTACAAGGGTTCCCTTTTCTGTACATCCTCACCAACACTTGCTATCTTTTGGCTTTCTTATAATATCCATTCTAACAGGTGTAAAATGATCTCTCACTGTGCTTTTGATTAGCATTTCCCTGATGATTAGTGATGCTGAGCACCTTTTTATAAATCTGCTGGCCACTTATATATCTTCTTTGGAAAAATATCTATTCAGGTTTGCTTATTTTAAAATTTAAACCTTTTAAATAAAAGATTATTTGGTTTTGTCCTATTGAGTTGTATGTGTTCCTTAAACATTTTAAATATTAACCCTTCATATCGAATACATATTTTGCAAATATTTTCTCCTACTCCTAAGTTGTCTGTTCACTGTGCTGACTGTTTTCTTTGCTGTGCAGAAGATTTTTAGCTTGATGGAATCCAGTTTGTCTATATTTGCCTATTCTTTTGGGCTCATATCCAAAAAAGTTTTTGCTTATACCACTGCCAAGAAATTTTCCCCTAGGTTTTCTTCTAGTAGTTTAACAGTGTCTGGTTTTACATTTAAGTCTATAATATATTTTGAGTTGATTTTTTAATATGCTGTCAGATAAGGGTACAATTTTATTCTTCTGCATGTGGATATTCAGATTGTTTTCCCAACACCATTTATTGAAGAGACTATCCTTTTTCCATTGTGTATTCTTGGTGCCTCTCTTCATAATTACTTGACAATACATGTGTGGGTTTCTTTCTGGGATCTGTATTCTGTTCTATTGGTCTATGTGTCTGTTTTTGTGCCAGCACCATATTGCTTTGATTACTATAGCTTTGTAATGTAATTTGAAATCAGAAAGTGTGGTGCCTCCAGCTTTGCTCTTTTTTTCCTCAACATTGCTTTAGCTATGTGGGGTCTCTTCTGATTCTACACAAATTTTAGGACTTTTTTTCTATTTCTGTGAAAAATGTCATTGGAATTTTTTTTGTATCAAATAAAATTATATCAAATCTGTAGATTGCTTTGGGTAATATGGTCATTTTAACAATATTATTTCTTCCAATTCATGATCACAGGACATGTTTCCATTTATTTGTACCTCATTCAATTTATTTCATCAGAGTCTTCCAGTTTTCAGTATACAAATCTTTTACCTCCTTGGTTAAATATATTTCTGGCTGGATGCTGTGGCTCATATCTGTAATCCCAGCATTTTTGGAGGCCAAGGTGGGAGGATTGCTAGAGATCAGGAGTTCAAGATCAGCCTAGGCAACAGAGTGAGACTCTGTCTCTACAAAAAAATTTTTTTAAATTAGCCAGGTGTGGTGGCATATACCTGGAATCCCAGCTACTTGGGAGGCTGAGGTGGATCACTTGATTCCAGGGGTTGGAGGCTGCAGTGCCACTTTACTCCAGCCTGAGTGACAAAGCAAGACACTGTCTCCAAATAAATAAGTAAATATATGAATAGATTTACTCCTAAGTAATGTTTTTGGTGCTATTGTAAATGAGATTTTTTCTTAATTTATTTTTTAGATAGTTAATTGTTTGTTATGTATAGAAATGCAACTGGTTTTTGTATGTTGATTTTATATCCTGCAACTTTATTAAATTTGTTTATTATTTCTAGGAGTTTGTTTGGAGGAGTCTTTAGGGTTTGCTATACATAAGATCATGTTACCTGCAAACAGACAATTTTATATCTTCCATTCTGATTTGGATGTCTTTTATTTCTTTTTGTGGCCTAATTTCTTTTTGTGTCTCTGGCTAGGATGGCCAGTATTATGTTGACTAGAAGTGGTGAGCATGGGCATCTTTGTCTTGTTCCTGATCTTAGAGAAAAAGCTTCAGCTTGTCATTGTTGAATATGATGTGGGCTTGTCATATATGGCCTTTATTTAATTGAGGCACATTCCTTCTATACCTAATTTATTGAGAGTTTTTATCATGAAAGGATGTTAAATTTTATCAAATGCTTTTGCTATACCTGCTGAGATGACCATTTGGTTTTTATCCTTTATTCTGTTAATGCTGTATATTACATTAATTGGTTTGCATATATTGAACCATTCTTGCATCCCAGGGATAAATTCCACTTGATCGTGGTGTACACAGTCATTTTAATGTGCTGCTGAATTTGGTTTTCAGTTATGTTGTTGAGAATTTTTGTCTCTATTTTCATCTTGGATATTGATCTATAATTTTCTTTTCAGGTTTGAGTTCCTTCTCCCAATCTTGCAGAGTCTAGCTGTCTGCAAAGGCTTACATTTGCTGTCTTGAGGGCACACATGGAGACCTGGCCACTGTCAGGAGAGAAGGGTGATTCACTCAGAGCATTGAGGGTACCTGTGGGCCAGTTGGGAAGGAGGGAGCCTCAGGAGTGGCATCTCCAGAGGACTCCTAATGGAGTCCCAGAGTGGCTAGTATAATTTAAGACCCTTTGTCAAGTTTCAAGCCCTGATTGCTGTGAGTCCTTTCCTCTCTTCCCTGATCTTGGCCTCTCCCAGCCACTCAGCTGTGCTGATTCATTGTGTACTCTGGGTAAACAAAGAAGAGTTGGGTCTCTTGGCAAGACCCAGGCATAGCTAGGGTAGCCTGGAATTCACTATGCTCTCGCTTTCCCTTGTGGAGAAAATGGTGGGTCCAGGGGGTGGTCTCTCTTGGCACTGAGCTGTGCCACCTTGTGGAAGGGCTGATTCAATTAAAGTGAAACTGTTCTTCCTACCCAATTTAATGTGTCTATTCTAGGATTTTTTTGTTCCATCACTATGCTGGAACTTCTCCACTGGACTTTAGGGCTCTCACAAAGGTACTCTCGTCTGTGCGTGGTTGTCAAAATCCATGCATTGTGGAGTGATGATGACAGAAAATTGCCATCTGGCTGATGTGATTCCTGACTTTGTTTCTCTTTATTCCTCTTCAAGCAAGGCAAGTCCTAGTTAAAACTTGAACAAGGTGCAATGGTGCATCCATTCTTTTTGGCTTCTGTGTGACGGCTGAATTCTCTTGCCAGGTCTGCAGTGAGTGGGCAAGCTGGGGAGCACAGCATCCTGTCCAATTTCCAAATCCTAATGGACTTTCACACAGTGCACCTGTAATATGTTGAATTGATAACTTGTATCCTGTTACATCATTCATGTATCCTCTGAACTAAAATTGTGCATAAAAATCAAAACCCATTCACTGTTACAGTGTTATTTCAATGGCCACTCATTTACAGAACTTTACTGATTGGGAATGTATTCCTGAAATTCAATATGTACAAAAGTTATAGGCTTACACCTGAAGAAGGTCAACTGAAATGATGATGATGATGACGACTGACAATGGTAATGGCAATACTTACTAAGCATTACATTGCAAATACAATCAAGTCCCTAGCTAACTCATAGACACTGGAGTCAGTAGCCCGTCAAGCAAAAAGTGCTTCTGTAGGGGTAAGCATTCTTTGCATGTATCAGCTGTTGTATTGGTAACTTCAGTCTTGACTGAGCCACCTAGGAGCTCAAATCGTAGAACTAGAGTCTGTCTAGTAAGCCTGGCTGTATGGTGCAACAGCTGAAGGGACACCCTTGTCAATAACAGCAACAACAACGAAAAGAATTTAAAACCACAAGAAAGAGCTTTCAATAATAGTTGTGGAAAATTAAAGATACTTGTAATGTAGAAAACAGAAGGTTTTAAAAATCTACTGTTGTGGGGAGGTGGGGGCGGGGTGGGGGATGGAGACAGCAAACCACATGGCATGTATATACCTATGCAACAATCCTGCAGGATGCAGGGTGTGCACAGGTATCCCAGAGCCCAAAGTACAATTAAAAAAAAAAACCTCTAAAAAAAACCCCTACTTTTATATCAAAAATAAAGTTACCATATATCCTTCCTAACAAGAAGTGAAGCAAGAGAAAGTGTTGAATATAATGCAGACTTCGGCTAAACATTCAACCAGCCTATAAAATAATTATCTTTTTTCCCCACATATTTTTGAAGGAGGAGAGTTAAGGGTCAGGTAGACCAGAGAATAAACTTAGCTCAAGAGTCTTGGGCAGGCACAAGCTTCAAGCATGCTGGGCTCTCAGCAGCGGACTAGTTTGCAATGGGCAGAGATGTTACAGGGAAACAATCCCAGGTCAAGGTCCAGTATGTGTAGTAACCCCAGGATTTATCTGCGCTTGTGCTGGCATCAAAGATGATCCAGCTCAATGGGCAGAGAATGACAACAGGGCCATGGCCATGCTATTCCATACACAGTGCTGGGAAAATCACTTTATCATATGCAGAATGAAATTGGACCCCTACCTCTCACCGTATAGAAAAAGTAACTCAAGATGGATTAAAGACTTAAATATAAGACATGAAACTATTAAAATCTTGGATGAAAACCTAAAAATTGCTCTTCTGGACATTGACCTGGACAAAGAATTCATGACTAAGTCTTCAAAAACAAACATGACAGAAACAAAAATTGGCCACTGGAACCTAATTAAACTGAAGAGCTTCTGCACAGAAAAAGAAACTATCAACAGAGTAAACAGACAACCTACAGAATGGGAGAAAATATTTGCAGACACTTCATATGACAAATGATTAATCTCCAGAATCTATCAGGAAATTAAACTAACAAGAAAAAGACAAATAACCCCATCATAAAGTGGGCAAAGGACATGAACGGACATTTTTCAAAAGAAAACATACATGCAGGCAACAAGCATATAAAAAATTGTTCAACCTTACTAATAATCAGAAAATGAAAATCAAAACCACAATAAAATACCACTGTACGCCAGTCAGAATGGCTGTTATTAAAAAGTCAAAAAATAACAGATGTTGGAAAGGTTGCAGAGAAAAAGGAAGGCTTTATAGACTGTTGGTGGGAATGTAAATTAGTTCAGCCATTGTAGAAAGCAGTTTGGAGATTTCTCAAAGAACTAAAAATAGAACTACCATTTGACCCTGCAATCCAATTACTGGGTTTATAGCCATAAATAAATAAATCATTCTGCCAAAAGGACGTTTGCATTCGTATGTTTATTGTAGCACTGTTCACAATAGCAAAGACATGGAATCAACATAGATGCCCATTAATGATGATTGAATAAAGAGTATGTAGTAGATACATGCCATGGACTACTACACAGCCATAAAAAAGAATGAGATCATGTCCTTTGCAGCAACGTGGATGGAGCTAGAGGCCAATATCTTAAGCAAATTAATGCAGGAACAGAAAATCAAATACTGCATGTTCTCACTTATACATGAGAACTAAACATTGGGTACATACAGACATAAAGATGGGAACGATAGGTACTGGAGACACCAAAAGAGGGGCAGAGGAAGGGGAGCAGGGGTTGAAAAACTACCTATTGGGTACTGTGTTCACTATTTGGGTAACAGGTTCAATAGAAGCTCAAACCTCAGCATCACACAATATATTCATGAAACAAACCTATGCATGTACTCCCTGAACTTAAAATAACTAAATTAATTAATACATTTTTTAAAAGATTCATGGCAGTGTCATGGTTGCTAGTGGTATATCTGGTTAAGAACAAAAACCTTAGCCATCTCCTGAGGGACATAATCTTTGAGGAACAGTGTCTAACAAAGGGCAGGCCAAGTATCAGAACCTTGAGCAACTGACTTGAAGTTCAGGGAATACTCAAGTCCTTGTACAAATAAGACCAAGAGGAAAGCCTAGTGAACACTGCAAGGTTAGGAGGAGGCACATGCATGCTCAGAGTGCCCGTATGTTGTGTAGGTTTTCTTGCAGAAGATTAATCCTCGATCTTGGCAGCAGATGGATAAATCCACTCAATATGGCAGCCTGACTGGGATTGACTGAGGAATTCAATGCTGTTTCTTTAGCCTGTAGATAAAGGTCCTCATTGCCTACTGCTGAGTGGGACTAAACCATTCTGGCCATAATAGTTTTACCTCTTTCAAAGCTGAAATAATGTTGGAGTAGGACAGGAATTCTATTGCAATGAATGAAGAACATGCATTTGAGGTACTGCTATCTGTAGAAAATATTAGGGAAAAATTTGGTTGTATGACTACAGCCACAGGTGGTTTATCCAGCTCACTAGATTTGAATGGAGCACTGTGCGGTCTATGTCAGAGCCATACTGTTTGATATGATCCTCAGTGACCTGGAAAAGGACACCCTGACTTCCCTGCTAATGAGCTGAGACCTGGGCATTCTTTTGCTTTCTTGCAGTCAGCTTTCGATAAAGCAGGGATTTGTCTCTTGTTAACAATACCAATATGTTATAAATATAAAGAAGATATTCTCATTAAATTGTGTTGTATGTAAGCATTTATACAAAAAAACAACATCTATGTCATGGAAGAAAGTGAAAGATTTGTTAAGATCTGTTCACTAACACTTCACAACTACAGGCTGGGTACAGTGGCTCATACCTGTAATCCCAGCACTTTGGGAGGCCAAGGTGGGTGATTCAACTGAGGTCAGAAGTTCAAGACCAGCCTGGCCAACATGGTTAAACGCTGTCTCTACTAAAAATATAAAAGCTAGCCAGGCATGGCGTGCACCTTTAGTCCCAGCTACTTGGGAGGCTGAGGTAGGAGAATCACTTGAACCTGGGAGGCAGAAGTTGCAGTGAGCTAAGATCGTGCCACTGCACTCCAGCCTGGGTGACATAGCGAGACTCTGTCTCAAAAAAAAAAAAAAAGAAAAAGAAAAAGAAAAAACGTCACAACTACAGTCATGCATTGCTAAACAATGGGGATACATTCTAAGAACTATGTTGTCAAGAGATTTTGTTATTGTGCAAACACCACAGAGAGTATGCTTACATGAACCTACATGGTCTAGCCTACTACATACCTAGGCTACATGGTATAGCCTATTTTTCTTAGGCTACAAACTTGCACAGCAGGTTCCTGTACTGAATACTGTAGGTAGTTGTAACACAGTGGTATTTGTGTACCCAAACATAGGAAAGGTACAGTAAATACATGTATTATAATCTTATGGGACCAGCATCATACATGCAATCCATCATTGACCAAAACACTGCTACGAGGTCACAACTGTTCATAAAAATAATTTCTGCAACTCTTTCCTGTTTCCCCAGCATCAGAATCATATCTCACTTTGGGTGACTTCAGGTACAGCGAAACAAAGACTCATGACCTTTCTCCGTAAATACTCTGCCTTTTCCCATCTCATGTCACCTCAGCCTTCTCTTCGCTCAGGCTGGACCATTCCTCTCTTTGTTAACCTATGTGAATGGTCATTTCATTCCAAAATTTTTAGTAAAACTCAGTTTTGTTATGAAGTTGATCCTACCTATCTTCTTTCATACACCACCACACTTCAATGTGTATTTTAGTCCATTTAAATACAAACTAGAAGTATGGAGAATGGAGAGATGGCTTCTTAGAGAAGGTAGAATTTGAATTGATTAAAACTAGTAACATTTTAATAAGCATGTTTGGGGGAAGGGCATTCCTGTCATCATCACACCGTCATCACATTCATCACAGCTAGTTTTTATTCCATTCTTACTACAAGCCAAACACTGTTTCAAACATTCCATATGCCTTATTTGACTTAATTTTTATACCAACATTATGAGATAAACATTACCATTAGCCCTATTTTTTTTTTTTTTTTTGACACAGGGTCTCACTCTGTTGCCCAGACTGAAATCAGCAGCACAATCTTGGCTCACTGTAATCTCAACCTCCTGGTCCCAAGCAATCCTCCCATCTCAGCCTCCCAAGTAACTGGGACTACAGAAACTGCATACAACTATGCCAGCTAATTTTTAAAATTTTTTGTAGGAGACAAGATCTTACTAGTTTGAGACAAGATCTCAAACTCCTGGGCTCAAGGGATCCCCCTGCCTTGGCTTCCTAAAGTGCTAGGATTACAGGCGTGAGCCACTCTGCCCAGCGAAAGCACCATTTTTTGGATGGATACACTGAGGTACTGATAGATTAAGAGACTTGTCTAAGATTACGTAACCACTAAGCAATGGAATAAAGTTTGTCATACAGAGGCGGTGCTTGCTACCACTAAGTAGCACTGCATGAAGAAGTGATTGAGCAAACCATAGCAGAAAGGGGAGATGGGCAGGGTTTGAAGAAAAGCCATAGGTTAGTATAACTAGATGCTAATAAGCGTGTTCAGTCTCTGAAGAGATAGGATCAGGCTAAGTTACAGAAGCCTTTGATTTCTTTCACCAAATTTGCTTTTACAGGAGTTACTGTGTGGAGAGTACAGAGCTGTAAATGTTTTTTCATTTGTTTGTTTGTTTTTTGCAGATAAATATTATAAAATCTGGCTTTAAGTAGGTAAGTTTGGCAGCAGTAAATAGAATCCATGCATAATGGAAATTCACTATTAAATTGGCTGTTTTCTTTCTTTTATACAGCCAGTGCTCGACTTAACGACCACGATTGGCTCCGATAGACCGGTCGTAACACGATTTGGTCCTAAGTCGAGTAGGCTATATGCACGCGGTGACGGTAGTGCTGCCGGAAGCTGGTCCGCACTGTCATATGCCCAGCTGGGCAACGTTTGCACTGCCAGATGCGGAGCAGTCGTGGCTAGCGATTGTGATCGTAAAGTCGAATGGTCGTAAGTTGCATAGGTCATAAGTCGATCAATACCTGTACTGTATTTAACTAGTGAAGAACTTAACATCTAGTTTAATTTGACTCAAATGCAGACATTTGAAACAATGCGTTTGTTGGCAACCCTAACAAACACGAATAAATAAGAATTCATGTTATTTTGTATTGTTTTGGTGTTTGAAACAGGGTCTCACTCTGTCACCCAGGATGGAGTGCAGTGGCACCATCAAGGCTCACTGCAGTCTCCACCTCTCGGGCTCAGGTGATTCTCCCACTGCAGTCTCCCGAGTAGTTGGTACTACAGTGGTGCACTACCACACCCAGCTAATTTTTTTATATTTTTTTAAATAGAGATGGGGTCTTGCTATGTTGCCAGGGCTGATTTCGAACTCCTGGTCTTAAGTAATCCTCCCACCTCAGCCTCCCAAAGTTTTGGAATTACAGGCATGAGCCACCATGCCCAGACAAGAATTAAGTTCTTTGTGGACCAGTAAGTATATAATAATAGTGACTCTTGCTAACTTATGAAATTACTATTATCCAAATCTCCTTTTTCCATGACATACATATACTGGCTCCTTTAATTACTGGATGTGTTTATCAGCTGCATCTTTATTAAGAAAGAAAAAAACAGATGTTTTGTTTGTATAAATCTTTCCCCTTCATTTCAGGAAGGCTGCAATTAGTAGCCAAAGCAATATTGAAAGGCGCTTAGAAAGAACAATCAAAGATGTGTGAATTATGTGTATGAACTGAGCCTAACTCGATCCCTTTGCTGACAGGAAGGGAAGAACTAACAGTTACTCACACTTTTCAGCTGCTCACAGCCAGCTTCCACAAGCAGAACCCTCTGAAGCAAAACTGCAAAAGGCAGAAGTTCTGCTCTGGACAAACCTGCTGAAGTTCAACTCTGCATAGTTTCCAACCCCTGTTTGTGGTGTAGCTATCTCAGTAAAACTTGATCATTTGCGGTTAACTAACCTAACTCATTAAATGACTGAATTGTTTAATAAGATACAGTTTGGTTAATATTTTGGCAGCAAATCAGAAAGTATATCCTATGTATCTGTTATATTGATTTCTCCTTTTTCCCTTTAAAATAAAATGTATTTGTCCACAGAACCTCCAACTATTCCAAATATGAGTTTTATTTCAGAATTCTAAATTCCCTGTTTGCTTGATCCAGGAAGTCTCTGTGTTTTTTACCTCGGGGGAACGTTTTTCAGCGAATGCCATTGAGTGTTCATACCAAGAGCTTATGCTTGGAATCTGGCATTTCTCTGGGAATCACTGACCTTGTGCTACTGCCTTAAAAGCAGACCAAGCATTGTTTTCTAGGCCCAAATCACTTCATTCAGCCACCATGGCTTAGAAGCGTGGAGCCTCAGTCTGGCTCTTGCCTGTGCTTCTTGAGGAGAAATTTGGTTTTTCTTTGTAGGTGGCCTTGTCCAGGCTAAGATGGGACAGCCCTCATCTAAGGGATCAACTGCTCAAGCCCATCCACTTTTATAACAGAAAGGCAGATAGGACATTCAGAAATGTTATTAATATTATAAATATGACTTGAATCAGCAGCCATTGCTGTAAAGGTGTTGCCAGTGTGTAAAGCCTTGAATTACCTATCCAGATACTATTGCCAATGCTTCTTTCCTGCTTCCCAGATTTCCTTCCTAGTGGAACAATCCCAATAACATAGCATTCTGGCTTCTCTCTGCTCTAAGGAACTAAACTGACTGGAGAATTTGGAAGGAGAAACTAGGTATACATAGGGAGACTCCCCTGCTTTCACTTGGGAGAAGATCAGCTGTTCTCTGCTTCTCTTGAGCCCTTTGTGGGAGGACTTCCGTGGGCCTGGGCCTCCTGGCACCATGTGGATTTGTCACTCTGTTTCTGAGGTTCAGTAGTAGGGAGTTTACTTGCCCACACTTAAAGGCCACATTTTCCAAAATCAGCCTTTTGAAAATGAAAGTGATATTTATGTCTTTCATCCGCTGACTGACATGTTTCTTCTGTTTTTGTTTTTTAGAGATGAAGTCTTGCTCTGTTGCCCAGGTTGGAGTGCAGTGGTGCAATCACAGCTCACTGCCTTGATCTTCTCGGCTCAAGCAGTCCTCCCACCTTAGCCTCTTTACTAGCTGGTACTACAGTTGTGTGACAACATCTGGCTAATTTCTTATTTTTTATAGATATGGCAACTCACTATGTTGCCCAGTCTGGTCTTGAACTCCTGGCTTCAAGGGATCCTCCTGCCTTGGCCTCCCAAAGTGTTGGCATTACAAGCATGAGCCACTGTGTCTTGCCTGACTAATATGTTTTATTTTTCAATCAATTAGAATGTGGCTGGTAAAAATAAGTGTCATCTATTGGGCCCCCTATTAAACCAAACAACCACTAAAGCGAGACTGAGAAAAATCATATTTAATAAAGACAGATTCCCAAGACATTCACTCACTACTTAAAGTTGTAAAAGTTCTAGCCTGTTGTCACATTATATTGACAATATATATCTAGAGCAAGTTAATGTTAGCCCTCTCAGAATTTCCTTCACTGAGTCCAACATTAATGTAGACTTTTTACTGGAAGTCACTGTGAAAAAGGGCTAAAAAAATAACATACGTTTCTGCTGACTGCTGATAACAACGTTGTCTCTTATATGTCTGTTACTCAATGCTCCTCTTGTTTATGCCATGTGGCAAATTTACTTCAGAATTTAGAAGCAGGAGAATATTGTCTTTACCCCAAAATTTGTATGCTTTCTCAGAAAGATAAAGGTAACCATGTAACCTATCCTATTTCCCTCTTTTGACTTTGTTGTCAGGAAATTCTAGGTCCAGTGTATTGCTCAGGCACAGTAACCAACACAGCTAAAATAAACAGCATGGTTGCTTCCTTCTTTTCATAGTGTTAATTTCTAATTTCTACTTAAATTACATGCACACAATCAGCTTTGTAAATTATTTAAACTATGAATCAGGCACAGTTGAAATAAAACAAGAAAAATAAAAGTGAAGGACTTCTGGTTTCTATCCAGCATGCAAGGAGCTTAGGAGTCACAACTTCTGAACTCACAAGAACAAAAAGGGGAACAAATTGAGTATCAACAACTCTTCTTTAATCTATCAGAATTGAGGTCACAGAGCAATACATGTACTCATACTACTTTCTGGAACAGAAACCCAGAAGAACTTTGGGCCTGTAATTGATGAATTGTTAGAGACTCAGTTTGGACAAGTCTGAGGGTTAAAAAACTTCAGGGGGACCCAGTCTTAGGAGGCTCTGCACACTTTTGTGAGTTTTGCCCTCAAGAGCCCTTCCAGGTTCTCACAGTGAAGAATGGAGAAGAATCCCCTCATGCTTATGGCAGAGGGAGGTACAAGATACTATTTTCAAATACATCCAGATAATTCTGTTCTTCTTCTAACTAGGTCTTTTCTCAAGAGAAGCTAGTTCACCAGAGCCTAACTGACTGAGGTTTTACCAGAGCCAAGCCAATGTGGAGAATGGGAAATACCCAATTCTAGCCCACTCTAGCCTTCCTATCTCCCCCAACCGGGAAACAAAATGAAATTGAGAAGTACCTGTAAACCTCACAGCCCAGGGGCACAGGCTCACTAGAAAGACTGAGCTCTAATCACAGCACTATAGAACACTTCCATTCCCTCTAGCATCTTACCACCTCATCAATAGGGCTCTTGTATAATAACAGGCTCTTGTATAATAAGCAAAAGAAATACATTTCTCAGGCTTTATTTAAGAAGAAGTCTCTAGGGAAACTCAAAGACTAAAACAAGAAAGCCAGAGAAAATTCTAGCTTTGATACCTCAGCTACAGCAAATGGCAGACATATTCTAACCCCTAAGCAGATCAATATAAAACTTCACACTAATGGCATATTCACCTCAGTTCCTTTTGCCAAGTACATCATGTCCAGCTTTTAAGAAAAAATAGTTTGAAGAGACAGGACAGGCATTTGAACCAACCTCAGATATAGCAGAGATACTGAAATTATCAGAGCAGAAATTTAAAACAATGATGATTAATATACTAAAGGCTATAATGGAAAAAGAGGTGGCTAATATAAACAGAGGAATGGAACCTCAAAACCAAATCAAAAGGAAGTTCTAGAAATTAAAAAACACTGTAATACAAAAGAAGAAAACTTTATGGGCTTATCAATAGACTGGACATGACCAGGAAAGAATCACTAAGCTTAGAGAAATGTTGATGGAAACTTCTAAAACTGAAAGGCAAAGAGAAAAAAGAATAAAAAGTCAGACGGTAATATCTGTATTAGTCTGTCCTCACACTGCTATAAGAAATACCTGAGACTAAGTAATTTATAAAGGAAAGGAGAGTTAATGGACTCAGTTCCACGTGGCTGGGGAGGCCTCACAATCATGGCAGAAGGCGAAGGAGGAGCAAAGTTACATCTTACATGACAGCAGGCAAGAGAGCATGTGCAGGGAAACTGCCCTTTATAAAACTATCAGATCTCATGAGAATTATTCACTGTCACAAGAACAACATGGAAAAGACCCATCTCCATGGTTCAATTACCTCCCACCAGGTCCCTCCCAGGACATGTGGGGATTATGAGAGCTCCAATTCAAGATGAGATTTGGGCAGGGACATAGCCAACCTGTATCAATATCCAAGAACTGGGGGACAATTACAAAAAAGATAACATATTTCATGGAAATAGGAAGGAGAAGAAAGAGAAAGGATGGAAGAAACACTTGAAGCAATAGTGATGAGATGTTCCAAAATTAATGACAGATTCCAAACCACAGATCCAGGAAACTCAGAGAGCACCAGGCAGAATAAACACCAAAACAAAACAAAAACAGACCCTACACTAGGCATATCATATTCAAACTGCAGAAAGTCAAAGACAAAAGGGAAATATTGAAAGATACAAGCAGGGGAAAAATTATACTATGAAGGAGAAAAGATAAAAATTACATGGAACTTCTCTCCAGAAACCATGCAAGCAAGAAGAGAGCTGAATGAAATAATTAAAGTATTGAAGGAAAAATACCACCAATCTAGAATTCTGTTTCCAGCAAAATATTCTCCAAAAGTAAAGGAGACCTTGTTTCATGCCCTTTCCAGCACAGAGCTAGTGCTGAAGATCTGGGGCCACTTAGCTGCAAGTTGCCTCCAGCAGGCACCTATGGTAGGAGCCCACCTCGCCTGTCTACTATCACAGAGAGAGCTTTGACCCCTTGGGCTGAGAGGCCCTAACCTTTCCTTAAGCCAAACTATGTAGCATTGAGGTACCAGCCAGATTCCTTCCCACAAAGGATCTGCGGTGGCACAGGGCAACTGACATGGTTCTTTTTCTTCCAGTCCTAGATACTTCGGGAGCTATGGGCTACAGTGCAGACATGGCCAACTCCAGGAACCACATTGTACACAACCAGTCCCCAAAATAGCATAGAAATGACATCAAGAAATGCCAATTGCAAAGATATGAATCTCTTTAGGGGGTGGACTTAAAGGTCCTTTGGCTCTTTGCCAAGCAGCACAAGAAGGACCTGAAGAAGATGCAGGCTGTGTCAGTCAGTCTTGTGTTGCTATAAAGGAACATCTGAGACTGGGTAATTTATCAAGAAAAGAAGTTTATTTTGGCTCACAGTTCTACAGGCTGTGAAAGCATGGAAGCAACAACTGCTCAGCGTCTCATGAGGCCTCAGGAAGCCTTTACTAATTGTGGAAGGTGAGGTGGGAGCAGACATCTCACATGGCAAGAGAGGGAGAAAGAGAAAGGGGAGGAGGTGTCAGGCTCCTTTAAACAACTAGCTCTCTTTGCTGAGTGCAGTGGCTCACACCTGTAATTCCAGCACTTTAGGAGGCTGAGGTGAGTGAATCATCAGGAGTTTGAGACCAGCTTGGCCAATATGGTGAAACCATCTCTACTAAAGATATATATGTGTATGTGTATGTATATATGTATGTATGTATGTATATATGTATGTATGTATGTGTGTGTATATATATATATATATATATGCGCCAGGTGTGGCGGTATACACATCTGTAGTCCCAGCTACTTGGGAGGCTGAGGCAGGAGAATTGCAGTGAGCTAAGATTGTACCACTGCACTCCAGCCTGGGTGACAGAGTGAGACTCCTTCTTTAAAAAAATAAATAAATAAAAATAGCTCTCACATGAACTTAACAGAGTGAGAACTTACTCACTACCATGGGGAAAACACCAAGCCATTCATGAGGGATCCATCCCATGACCCAAACACCTCCCACCAGGCCCACCTCCAACATTGGAGGTCACATTTCAACATGAGATTTGGAGAGGACAAAACACCCAAACCATATCATAGGCCAATAATGGCAAGGCCATGAGTGTGCATGCAGAGGCTATCATGGCCTCATAAAGCCCAAGGACGTTAAGCCCAACATCCCAAAAGGTGTCAGCCACAAGCTCAAGTGACTTGCCTACATTGCCCACCTCAAGCTTGGGAAGCATGCCTGTGCCCACATTTCTAAGGGTCTACAGCTCTGCCAGCCAAAGTTCCAACTCCAGCTCCACCTCAGGCTCCCAAATCCCCAAGAAGACTTTGGAGTAGAAGCCTCTGTTGGCCAGCATGAGGACAGAAGGACTGGTGTGAACCCTGAGCTGCCATTTGCATGGGGCTGGTGTCCTCCTGTGCTATGTGTACAAGTAAACTTGAGGCAGGACAACAGCAGCAACAAAAAGGAACCTAACGTGGGGGAACTGGTTGAACTGGGACCCCATGTTAGAAGAGAAGAGAAAACAGATAAACACCAACCCAAAGTTAAAGAAGAGGGAATGGATCTAGAGTCTCAGGAGAACAATGAGTGGGTACGGGTACTGATGTTTCCCCTGCAAGCCAAACATCCCATGGAGAAAATGGAGGAGTTTGTGTACAAGGTCTGGGAAGGATATTGGAAGATCATCCCAAATGCTGGGTCCCTGACTGGCCAGTGATGTCTGCTACATGGCAATGGACCCCTCACACCCTCACTCAGGCTTGCTCCAAGAGCATCTCCACATCCATGCAGAAACTGGCAACGTCTAGAGCCATCTGCTTGGTTTCATGTGGGAAACCTTCACCATGCTGAGACCGAATATTCATTTCATGGCCCCATCCACAGAAGGTGGCTTGGAGAATACTCTTGTTGGGTGCAGTGCTCTGCCTCAATTTCTCCTAGCTCTTTCATACCACCTATTCTCATTCAGAAAGTTTTGATGTATTCCAAACTGGGCTATTCAGGCATCACTCTCCTGAAGATGGGGAGCCTTGTCTCCTGGCTGTATTACTCCTCGTGCTTTTCCCCAAAACCACAGCACATCTGCCTCCCCACTGCTTATGTCCTGGGCATTACTGTACCCTTGTGACACAGCAGGACCTGTTTCCAGTCCTAAGCACTGGCAGACAAGAGCAAGAGTGTTCCTGGGACTTGTCTTGGGTGGTGCTGTGCCTACCCTGGACTTTACTATCAGTGAGGACTGTGTCAAGGCCACCACAGTGGACCAGATTAGCTGGTTCTGCCTCATGGCTGTGATGGACATGACCAGACTTGCCTTGATGCAGCTCGAATTCCTGAGCAGTATCTTCCTGGAAAATTTGACATGTTCTGGTCTCATCCAATTTTCCATATCCTGATGATGGCAGAAGCCTTTGTACACATCTGTAAAGTTTCCAGGCCTGATGTGGTAGTTCACGCCTGCAATTCCAACACTTTGGGTGGCAGAGGCAGGAGGATTGTTTGAGCCCAGGAGTTTGAGACCAACCTGGGAAACACAGTGAGACCCTATCTCTATGAAAAAAAAAAATTAAAACTTGTGGGCATGATGGCATACACCTGTAGTCCCAGCTACTCAGGAGGCTGAGGCAGGAGGATTGCTTGAGCCCAGGAGTTTGAGGTTGCAGTGAGCCATCATTATAGCACTGTACTACAGCCTGGTAACAGAGAGAGAGGCTGTCTCAAAAAAAAAGTCCAACTTTTAGAAATCCTGTTACAGACTAGAAAGTGGCTATACTGATGGCTTTTTTGAGACTCACACCTGAGGAACTTCCCAAGTGCCTTTTTTTTAAGGGTCTCTGTGGCCCTCAAATGGCAGAACATCAAGAATACAGAAAATAAGGGAATATACTTAACATAGAAGCCCTGTGAGGAATGAATGGATGCCAAACAGACAAATACAAAATTTAAGAAAACATGGGTAGAACACCCAATCCATCATTTTTTCCCAAAATGGTACAAATCCTTGTGGCACTGTGAGATCCATTTCACACTGTCAGGGGAAAAGTAAAGCCCCGCCTCCAGGGCTAGCCAGTTCTTAGAGGTAGTGTAACAGTGACACAGCAAAGGAACAAACATAGCTAACTTCATTTTTGCTTAAGGGGCCTTTTCCCATTTGTGCGTATAGGCAGGGATAATTTTAGAGTACCGAGATAAAATGCAAAAACAGCAATTATGTAGTTTTTGAAGCTAACTCTGGAATTAAAGAAGTATGTAAACAACAGTGTTTTATCAAAGCTTTACAGGAACAAGGAGGTTTGGCTAGCATCATATAAGAGACCGTTACCCAAGGACAAAAGTTTCACAAACCTCCCCTGGACCTTTGCTGGTGCAGTTATCAGCCCCCTCCTTTCCTAGACATAAAAAGCAAGACAAAGCCAGCATAATCCTAAGATAGTACTTTAGGATGCTAGTCTGCCATCCTCTCGGTTTTCTGGCTCTCTGAAATAAAGTCACTGTCCTTGCTCTAATTCATTGCTTTAAACTTATGGACTGTTGAGTGGTGAACAGAATGAGTTTGGACTCAGTTACAGTAGCAGATCATGCCTTTCATGTGCAAACCAACTAATTCACAATCTGTACACCCCAAACATCTCATCTAACCCACACTCTGAACCAGTATTTATTTCCCCTGCCCTAAATCATCCCAGGGCCAGGGAGCAGGAAACCAGAGACCACGGTATGTAACCCAAAGCCCACCAGAATTATTCACACTAGCCAATCCTAAATGGTCTGCTCTGCCCTGCGCTGCCTTTTCCATAGAAACCCCAATGAAGACTGTGGCCTACGGCTTTCCTTCACTCCTTCCTTCCTTCTGACCAAAACCAGTGCTTTCTCCCATGGCCCTGTGTGGGCCTGCGCGGCCCCTTCTCCTGGGAAATGTAAGTAATACATTCTTTTTTCAATAGCATTGGCCTCTCTGTGTCATCAGTCACCTTCACAAATTAAAATCTCATGGGCACAAATGAGACACTGGGATTCTTCAAAAATTCTATTTCTGGAAGAAAATGTCCCTCTCTGACCCATCTTTTCTTTGTAACCTGTCTTATAATAGAATATTCATGTTTTGTTTGTTTGTTTTTGTAGCACACGTTCCAAAAACAATCTAGTCCCATCTTTCTGGGGCTAGATCTGTTTACAACAGGAAGAAGAAGTTGCTTATGGTATTCACGGAAACAATACTGCAACATGAAACAATGTCAATACAGCTAGTGCTCGACTTACGACCACAACTGGTTCTGACAGACCTGTCGTAACACGATTTGGTCGTAAGTTGAGTAGGCTATATGCACACGGAGATGGTAGTGCTGCCGGAAGCTGGTCTGCACTGTCGTACGCCCAGCTGGGCAACGTTTGCGCTGCCAGACGCGGAGCAGTCGTGGCTAGCGATTGTGGTAGTAAAGTCGAATGGTCGTAAGTTGCATAGGTTGTAAGTCGATCAATACCTGTACCAGAATGTAACAGAATATGTGATACAAATGATTCTGTAAAGAAGTGTAGACAAAAGAGAAAGTTTCCTGGAATAAGCAGCTTAACTTCAAGAAGGGCAGGGTTTGAAAATATAGTGAAAACTAAGGGGAAGAAAATCCTGTTTTTAAATGAGAGAGTTTTCTTTCTATTCTTTTCATGACCTGGGAGCTATGTCTGCCCCAGTAGCCATTATTTTTCCGTTATCAACAAAAGGAATATGCCGGGGAGAAAATAACAATGCAGTGGTTTGACACCATGTTGCATTAACCAATCTGCCATACTTTCTTGCTTCTTAAATATTAATCTAATTTAAAAACAGATTCTAAAATATTTCCTAGAGAGGTTAAGTTGTCAGGAACAAGTGCAGAGACACAAAAAGTACCAGGTATTGGCTCAAGTACAACGTTTGATGGTATCTGAGGATCAAAGCCCATGAGAATGTGAGTAACCCTAGGGAAATAAAGACTAGAGAAAAGAAAGGGACAAGGATATAAATAAGAAAAGGAACTTCAAAAATAGTAAGAGACAAAGTAAAAACAGTGAATAGTATATTTTTTTTCTTTACAGGCTATTAAGAGATGGTATGGAAAGAAAACTTAAAATCTTGATGATAGTCATTTCAATTAGCCAAAATTCCAAGTAGTGAAATAAATTGCACATAACTCAATTTCACATGTGATGTATATATAATTTGATTTCACATGATATAATGATATATAATTGTATATAATATAAATTCAGTACTAGAAGTTGTATTTTGCTTGTTCTATTGAACATCTAGCATTGAATTTCTTATATAATCTATTATTATATTAATTTTATTATTTATTATATTATTTATTACTAGCAGTTCAATAGAACAAGAAAATTTTCATGAATAACAAGCAATAAATCAATGTTTCCTTATTCTACGAAGTTCTAAGATCCCCTTAAATAATTTCACTTATGTTAATGAATAATCACCCTAGGAAATACATACTGCACTAAAATATAATTAGTGTAAATACTGAGAAAAGAATAGCAATGTTGCTTAAAGGGTTTGCTTGTGAAAAATAGATTTTTTAGAAACTATGCTAAAATCTAAGATACCAATACAGAAAAAAAGTTCGTAAGGATTTTATTGAAACATGCAAAATTACAAAGGATATGGTATAAACTGATATGGATGATACAACTTTCAACTCCAAACTAAATAAAAGTCAAAAAGTAGTAACTTCAGAGAGGGCAAAAGCCTAAAAAACACTCCATAGGATGTGAGAACTGCCTCTCAAGTCTCTCAGCATAAAAAGCCATATAAACAAATTTATTTAAGTAAAAAAAGAGTGTGCTATTTGAAGAGCACGGTGATATTTAACAAATGTTAACAAATACATATTCATCAAATATTTACTAAGCTCTGGCTGTGAACAGACTATCTCCGCTTTCATTAAGCTTATATTCTACTGGGACAGATGGAGAACAAAGAAGTAAAGAATCAAATAAAGCATATAATTTCAGATGGTGATAAATATTATCAAAACAAACCAGGAAACAAGACAGAGAATGACTGGGGTGTGGTGAATTGGGGTGCAATTTTAGATACTGTGATCAGAGAAAATGTCTCCGAGGTTATATTTGAGGAAAGACCTGAGTCATGAGAAGCCAGCCATGTGAACATCTAGGCGTGCAGATTTTCTAACCAAGGGCATATAACAGCTATGAAGTCCTCTTCGTAAGATAAACAGTGGATGTATGTATAGACAAAAAGACAGACAAATTGCTTCACTCAACAACAGGAGAATACACATTTTTTTCCAAGTGCACATAACATTCTTTAGAATAGACCATATGTTAGGCCATTAAAAAAGTCTTAATAACTCTTAAAAGACTAGAAGCATATGAGGTATCTTTTCAGATCATTATGAAATAAACTAGAAATCAAAAATAGAAGGAAAACTGGAAAAACATTCTTAATAGGTCAAACAAAAAATCACAAGGGAAATTAGAAAACAACTTCAGCTGGATGAAAACAAAATACAACATACCAAAACATATGAGAGCAGCAAAATTAGCGCAAAGAGAAATTATAACTATAAACAGCTACATTAAAAAAGAAGAAAGAAAAAAAAAAAGAAGAAAGATCTCAAATCAATAACTTAATTTTATACCATAAGGAACTAGAAAAGGAAGAACAAACCAAACCCAAAATTAGCAGATAAAAGAAAACAATGAAGATTAGGATGAAGATAAATAAAACAGCGCAGAGAAAAACAACCAAAAATCAACAAAACCAAAAGTTGACTCTAAAAAGTTCAACAAAATTGACACATCTTTAGCTAGAATGGCTAAGGAAAAAAAAAGAGATGAAACTCTGATTACCAAAAATGAAGATAAAAGTGAGATTATCATCAGTTTTACAGGAATGAAAAGATTCAGAAGAGAGTATGGTGAATACTTGTACACCAATTGATGGGGTAGTCTAGATGAAATGAACAAAATCCTAGAAATATACACTCTACCAAAACTGAATCACAAATAGAAAAGTTGAGTAGACCTATAACTAATAAGAACATTGAATCAGAAATCACAAAACTCCTAAAAAAGTAATGCCCTATACCAGAGGGCTTCACTACTAAATTCTACCAAAAATTTAAAGAATTAACATCAAATTTCTCAAACTCTTCCAAAACACTACAAAGAGGGAGCACTTCTTGACTTGTTCTATAAAGCCAGCATTACTCTGGTACTGAAGCCAGACAAAGACACTGCAAGGAAAGGAAACTACAGACCAATATCACTGATGAACAGTGATACAAAAATCCTTAAAAAGATAACAGCAAACTGGGATTCAGCAGCACCTTAAAAAGATTATACACCATGAGCAGGTGGGATTTATTCCCAGAATGCAAGGATGGCTTAACATGTAAAAAAGCAATCGGTGTAATATGCCACATTAATAGAATGGAGGAAACAAACTTTACATTATCATCTCAATTAATGCAGACAAAGCATTTGACAAAATTCAACACTATGATAAAAACACTCACTAAGCTAGGAATAGAAGAAAATTTCCTTAATATGATAGAGGTCATTTTCAATGTACGCATTTACATCTATAAATTTCCCTAGCACTACATTCCATAAGTTTTGACATGTAGTGTTTTATTTTCATTTAGCTCATGGTAGTTTTTAATTCCCTCTGTGATATCTTTTTGATCCATTGATTGCCTAAGAATTTTTTGTTGGGTTTGCACATATTTGTAAAAATTTCCAGTTTTCTTTCTGATATTGATTTCTACTTTTATTTCATTATTATTGGAATACTTTGTATGACTTCAATCTCTCAAAATTAAAATTTGTTTTATGGTTTTATGGCCTAACTATATGATCTATCCTGGGGAATGTTCTGCACGCGCATGAGAATAATGTATATTCTGCTGTTGTCAGCTATTTTTAATTTATTCCCTATTTTAGTAATCATGTGGGATGTCGAACTTTGTCAAATAACTTCTCTGCATCTATTAAAGTAACTACGTACATTTTACCTCTTTGGGCTATTAATAAGGTGTAATATAGTCATAGTTTTCCTAATATGGACTTACCCTTGCAGTCTAGGAGGAACCCAATTGGTAATGAGATATTTTTGAAGTACTGCTGAATTACAATTGCCCTGGTTTTATTGAAATTTTTACATAAATACTGATATGTGAGGTTTGCTCTGTCTTGTCAAGTTTTGACGTCAGTGTTAAACTTCCACAAATATAATATGAAAGATTTCCTCTTTTGGTGTTTTGGAACATTTTAAATTCTATCCAATTTACCTGTTTCTTAAAATTCTTTAAAAATTAACAGTGAAACCATGTGGACCTTGAGATTTTAAGAAGAAGCTCTTCTATAGCAAGCATTTGCAGCTGCTTCCATTGATCCACTAGCCAGTGCATTATTTGGCTTTTGTCTATATTTCTGTCTTTAAAGAACCAGCTCTCCTTCACAATTCTACTGTATTTCTTTCTTCTAAATGTGGTTGGATTTTGAGAATTTTTGCTTATATACTCTGTGGATTTCTGTATTGGGTGAACTTATTCCCATTTATATATATTAAAACATGGTATTTATTTAGTATTTATTCCACTTCATCTTAGATTTACTATTATCACTATTGCTACCATATATATATATGTATGGTCTTTTTTGTATTTGGTCTTACAGGTGTGTGAGTGTGTATACTTCTTTGGATACTTTTGAAAGCTTGTTTTCTGCAAGTGGGGGTTTTTGAGGCAGTCATAACTTTACTTACTATCATTAACTCTCTACTTCTTGATTTAGCAACTTCAGACTGCATCTGTTGACTTCTAGTTATAAAGGAATATCAAATAAATGATCACAAAATAGGCCTCCTCCCATTTCTCTCCTTTCTCCTCCATGTCTAATTTCTTTTTTTCTTTCTTTCTTTCTTTCTTTTTTTTTTTTTTTGTAACTTTCATTTTAGGTGCAGTGCTACATGTGCAGGTTTGTTGTATAGATAAAATTGTGTCATGGGGCTTTGTTGTGCAAATTGTTTCATTACCCAGGTATTAAGCTTATTACAGAATAGTTATTTTTTCTGATCCTCTCCCTCTTCCCATCATCCCTCCTTAAGTAAGGCCCACTGTCTGTTTTTTCCTCTTTATGTATCCATGTGTTGTTATAATTTAGCTCCCACTTATAAGTGAGAACATGCAGCATTTGGTATTTTGTTCTTGCATTAGTTTGCTTAGCTTCTGGGCTGGGGCACTTTCAGGCTGCTTGGTGCCAGGGGGCTGCCCGTCCTGCATGAGTTTGCTAAGGATAATGGCCTCCAGCTCCATCCATGTTCCTGCAAAAGACATGATCTTATTCTTTCTCATGCCATACCTGATTTCTGTTATTACGTTATCACTTTTTTACATTGCCAAGGTTTATAACACTTATATTCTGTAACCAGGTTTCCCATCATTTTTTTAGTCTTAATTCCATATTTAAATTAATTGAGTCATTCTTACCAGACTTTTTAGTGTGATATTTCTCTTTCCTTCCTAGTTGTTTGGTTTTGACTTTTCTTATTTTTTCTAAAAGGGCATATGGTTTCTGGGTTTGTTTATGGTTAAGGCTATTTGCCTTTATATTTGAATGTCAGTTTGACTGAGAAAAATATTCTTCTCTTGCCTTTATATTTGAATGTCAGCTTGACTGAGAAAAATATTCTTCTCTTTCTCAATATATGGCAGATATTGAATCATTCTTAGAAAAGTCTGAGGCTATTCTGATTTTTTTTTCCTGGTAAATAATTAGTATTTGGGCCAGGTATGGTGACTCGCACATATAATCCCAACACTTGAGGAGGGAAAAGAGAATCACTTGAGTCCAGGAGTTTGAATCCAACTTGGGCAACATAGTAAGATCCCATTTCTACAAAAAAATTAAATATTAGCCAGGCATGGTGGTACTTGCCTGTATTCCCAGCCACTTGGGAGGCTGAAGTGGGAGGATCACTTGAGCCCAGGAGATAGAGGCTACAGTGAGCCATAATCACACCACTGCACACTCCAGCCTGGGCGGTAGAGTGAGACCCTGTCTTGAAAAATATATAATAATGATAAAAAGTATTTGTCTGGATAAGTAATTTTGTCTTAATGAAATACAAACCAACTAGGATATATCTCAGTGTTTGTGCTTCTATATCAATTTTTTTTTTTTCAAGAAAAAGATGTTCTAGATTAATCCTTTCCTCTAATCAGGACCGAAAAAAAAAAAAACCCTCTTCTGTTGGTTTTTAAGTATATTTTCTGATTCATTGGTCAGCTTCTCTAATTCCAAGACATCAGTTGCTTTTATCATGATTAGTCTTTGACTTTGATCTTATCTTCCCTTTAAATTGCTTTAGTGTCTGTCTTTAAAAAAATCTCCAGACACTGTGTTTGCCAAGTCTTTCCCAAATCAGTCATTTGATCGTCGGTTGTGTCTGTTCTGTTCTTTGCTGTTTCTAATTTTTTTAATGGCTCTGTAAAATAGTTGTTTTGGCTCTTAATTTGTTTCCTAAACTATGTGTCATTGTTTGCATTAAAGCAGATCCAATAATTTGAGTGTAAGTAGTTTATATGAGAGGCAGTTCCAGAAAACACTAATAGGTGAGCAGGAAGGTATAGCATGAGAGGGAATAAATAGAATAATAAAATCAAGCAAGTTACCACTGTGGACAACTAGAGCTAAAACCTTCTGGGTAGTTCTTAGAAGTATAGAACAGCTGGGCACAGTGGCTTATGCCTGTAATCCCAGCACTTTGGGCGGCCAAGGCAGGCGAATCACGAGGTTAGGAGTTTGAGACCAGCCTGGCCAACATGGTGAAACCCTGTTTCTACTAAAAACAAAACAAAAAAAATAGCTGGGCGTGGCAGGCATCTGTAATCCCAGCTATTCCCGAGGCTGAGGCTTGAACCCGGGAGGTGGAGGTTGCAGTGAGCCAGGATCGTGCCACTACACTCCAGCCTTGGTAATGGTTCGAGACTCCATCTCAAAAAAAAAAAAAAAAAAAGAAGAAGAAGAAATGTCATAGAACATGTCTCAGAGTTATCTCAACCAGCAGGCAAAGAAGCAGAAGCATTTATCGACTAACCTCTTGTCTGTCACTGACTGTAGGCTGTTCCTGGGGAGCAGTCATACTCTGGCACTTCTTACTTGCCCAGACTGTAGACTGAATAGACATTCTCTGCTTTGATCAGAAAAAAAGACCCTGGGCAATCACAGGCCTTTACAGAAATCACAGGTACGTAAAGAAGAGGCATAGAGGGGCAAGATGGAGGGATGTACATGGGACATGAACAGCAAACTCCCTTTTCATCTTTGCATTGTTGTTTCCTCTCATCGTTTATTTTTCATTTTTTAACAATTTCCATTAAATTCTTCTATAGCTACAGTATCCAACATAGTAACCACAAGCCACAAGAGACTATGAGCAATTGAAATGCAACTACTCTTAACTGAGATGTGCTGTAAGTGTAAACTATACACCAAATCCAAAGACTTTGTATAAATAAATGCAAAATATCTCAATAATTTTTGTATTGATTATAGGTCAAAATAGTATTTTGGTATATTGGGTAATTACAATGTATTATTACAGCTAATTTCATCTATTTTCTAAAAAGCATTTTAATGCAGTTACTCAAAATGTTTAAATAACGTATATTCTTCCAGAACAGATTTTTTATCTCTATCTTGCATGTTATATTTTATCTTTTCTCTTTTTACTTAGGGGAGAGGAATTTAATAAGATTACCCAGATACCATACTATTGTGCTTTTTCTTTCACCTTACTGTGTGTATCTGTCCAGAAATGCCATTTCTGTATCTGTAATATGGGTATATTCTTTTAACTCTCAGCCTGGATGACACAGTAAAATCCTGTCTCTAAAAAACAAACAACCCACAATATTTCAAGAGACTCAAATCAAACTTCAGAGATGAAAACTATATTGTCTGCGATGAAAAATTCACTGGATGGTATTGATGGCAGATTAGACATTGCAAAAGGAAAGATTAGTAAACTTGAAGATTTAGCAGCTAAAACTATCCAAAAACAGAGAAAGAAAAGACTGAAAAAAAAAATGAAGAAAGCATTAGTGAGGAGAGAAAAACTTCCAGTGGCTCAATGTATATATAATTGGAGCCTGCTAAGGAGTGAGAGTGAGGTGAGGAACAGAAAATAGTTAACAAAAATTGTCCTGAATATTTCCAAATTAGACAGCAATCTAAACCATAGAAAAAAGAAGAGCAGTGAGCCTCAAATCCAAGAAAAATGAGAATAACAATAAGGTTTATCACAAATTGCCAAGATCATTGACAAAGAACAATGATTGAAAACAGCAAGAGAAGAAGACACTAAGTCCTCACCTAAGGTCATGGATAGATTTTTGGAAACTGATTTGAAGTGAAATGACATATTAGAAAACCAGGTTGTTTTTTTTTCTGGTCATCACTGTGATAATGAAATGATGTTTTTTAAGGATCTGCTGTACATCATTTTGTTTTAAGTCCTTCAGGAAGAAGAAAAATATTAGATGGAAAACTACACCAAGAGATAAAGAGCATTAGAAATAATAACTATGTGGCTAAATAAAACAGACCGCTTTTTATGATTTAATTATCTTTAAAAGATAAACTGCTTGGAACAGAAGTAATAATATTTTGTGAAGTTTATATATATATAATCTAAAAAATAAAATAGCAATAGCACAAAGGCCTGAGGGGGCAAATAGAAGCATACTGCTATAAGGTTCTTACTCTAAATAAGAAGTGGCATAATATCCCTTAAAAGTTAGAAGTAGACTCATAAGGGTGTATAGTGTAAACTGTAAATTAACATATGAAATAATACAAGTTGTAGCTAATATGCCAACAAAGGAAATAGAATACAATTTTATCCAAACATTTGAAAAAGAAATACTAATTTTATACAAAACTCAAATAATTCAAAACAAGGCTAAACAAAGGAAAAGGGGGTACAAAGAATATGTGAGAAAAATAGAAGACAAATAACAAGAAAGTGTGTTTGATCCAATCATACCAATTAATGTAACGGTCTAGCATTGGGTAGGGGGATGGTTTTTGGAATTAAACTGTTCCATCTGAGATCATCAAGCATCAGATTCTCATAAGGAGCACGTAGTCTAGATCCCTTGCACACACAATTTGCATTAGGATTCACACTTCTATTAGAGTCAAATGCCACTGCTGATCTGACAGGAGGTGGAGCTCTGGTGAAGTCCACAGACAGGTTCCAGTCATGGCCCAGGAGTTGGGGACCACTGGTCTCACCACCCAAGGTAAATAAAAGGCAAAGATTATTATACAGGATCAAAGAAGAAAGACCACCTATATGCTACCTGCAAGAAAGCCATTTTAAACAAAAAGACACAGGAAGGGTAAAAGTCATAAGATAAAAAAAGATATGTTAACACTAACTAAAGCCAGATATATTAATATTAGATGATATTTTAGAACAAAGAAAATTTCCAGGGATAAAGAGCGTCATATAATCATAAAAGGATCAATTCAATAAGAGGACACATAAATAATAAATGTTCACATACTTAATAGAAAAATTTTTGCTCCTAATGGTACAAAAAATGATAGAGCTGCAAGAAAAAAAATAGACAAATCCACAACTAAAACTGCAGCTTTCAACGCCCTTCTGTCTATATTTGAAAGAAAAGTGTTGAAACCTGCAACATCCTGACAGAAAATCAGAAAGAATATAGAAGGCTTGCATAATACAATCAACCAAACTGACTTAACTGACGTTTATAGAACACCCATTTAACAAGTGAAGAGCACGAATTCTTGTCAAGTGCATGTGGAACATTTACCAAAGAGTACATATTGGGGGTTACAAAACAAGTTTTGATAAATTTAAGTTTTCAAGTCATGCAAAATATTACTTCTGACCACAATTTAAGTAAATTAAAAATAAAACACTGTGTAACCATAAAAAGCAATAATATTTGTCTACTACAAGGAATGAAATATTGATACATGTTACAACACGGATGAATCTCAAAAACATTATGTTATGTAAAAGACACCAGTCACAAAAGACCAGGTATTATACAATTCCATTTATATGAAATGTTCACAATAGACAAATCTATAGAGAAAGTAGGTTTGTGGATGTCTTAGTCTAGGGAGGTAGGGATGGGGCTGCAGAGGAAGGACAAGGAGTGGCTATTACTGGGTACGAGGCCTCTTTTGAAAGTAATGGGTATGTCCTAAAATTAGATTGTTGTGATGTTGTACAAGTCTGTGAATATACTAAAACATTTAATTTTATATTTTAAATGGGTGGAATTGATGGTATATGTATTGTATATCAATAAAAGCCATTAAAATATAAGATAGAACTATCTGAAAAATCCACCGATTTTTTTCTTTGAGATGGAGTCTCACTATGTGGCCAGGCTGGAGTGCAGTGGCGCGATCTTGGCTCACCGCAACCTTCACCTCCCAGGTTGAAGCGATTCTCCTGCCTCAGCCTCCCAAGTAGCTGGGACTACAGGCGCATGCCACCATGCCCAGCTAATTTTTGTATTTTTAGTAGACACTGGGTTTCACCATGACACACTTCTAAGTAAGCCATGGGTTAAAAAAATCAAAGGGTAAAGTAGAAAGTACTTTAAATTATATGAAAATAAAAATAAAATGTACAACTAGGAGAAAATCAGTGAAACCCAAAGGAAGCAAAGAGAAAACAGAAGAAAGGGTATAATAAAATTCAGAAAAGGAATCAATGACCTAGACATCAGAAAAAAAAAGAGGAAAATTCATAAAATCAAAGTTTAATCTTTTTATATATCTTTGAAAAGATATATAAAATTGATGAAATTCTAACTGATCGGGGAAAATAGAGAAAATACAAATTTCCATTAACAAAATGAGAGAATGATGTCACTACAGGTTCTACAGATACTAAAAGGATAATTAGGGACAACTGTATGCCAGTAAGTTCAAGAATGTAGATGAAATGACAAATTCCTTGGAAGACACAAATAACCAAAACTCACTAAATAAGAAATAGCTAACATGAATAACCCTATATCAATTAAAGAAATTGCATTGGTAGTTAGAAACTAATTGCATTAGTAGTAAAACTCTTCTCACAGAGAAAATTACAGGCTTTGTTGGTGAATTATTTCAATTATTTAAAGAAAAAAATACTATTTTAGAAAACTCTTCCAGAAGGGAATTCTTTCTGATTTCTTCTATGAGATTTTGGTATTACTTTGATAATGAAACCAGACAAGAAAATAAAATAACAGACCAATACATCTCATGAACATAGATGAAAAATTCTTTAAAAAATTTTTAGCAGATCAAATTTAGTAATATCTGAAAAGGATAACTCATCATGACTAAGTGAGATTGATCCCAGGAATGTGAGCTTGATTAAAAATTTTAAAATCAAATAGTGCAATTCACCATATAAAAGAGGAAAAAAGAAAATCTACATGATCATCTCAATACACCTAGAGATATATGATAAAATCTAACATCAATTCCTGAGAAATACTCTCAGTAATAAAAGAAAATTTCTTCAAAATTGTATATTTATGAGAAACTAGAGCTAACATTACACTCAGTGGCAAAGGACTGAATGCTTTCCTTTTGAGATTAGGAAGAAGACAATGACATTTACCAACATTAATTCTATTCAGCATTGTACTGTTTCTAGGTTCTAGCTTGTACAAAAAGGCAAAAACTAAAGAAATAAATCATCTGAATTAGAAAGGAAGTAAAACAATCTCTATTTACAAATAACAGATCAGATGTGTATAAAATCCTATCAAATCTATAAAAAATAAAATCCACTGACCTACTAAGTTTAGCAAAACTGAAAGATACAAGACCAATATACAAAAATCAATTGTATTGGTGTAAGTAAGCAATGAAAATCAAAAACTGGTATTTTCAAAATTAGGGTAGTATAAAAAGTATGGAATGTTAGGAATAAATCTGATCAAAGAGGTGTAGGACCTGTCCCTGAAAATGACAAAACACTGCTGAGAGACATTTGTAAAGACTTAATTAAGTGAAGAGATATACCGAGTTCTTGGTCTGGATAACTCAATGTTGCTATTTTGCCTTCGAAATTGACAAGCTGATATTGGATATACCAAGGATCTAGAATAGCCAAAATGCCATTGAAAAAGAATGACAAAGTTGGAGGCTTTCTACTACTTGGCTTCAAGGCTCATTATAAGGCATTATAATAGAGACAGCATGCTATTGGCATTGCTGTGGTTTGGATGTTTGTTCCCCACAAACCTCATGTTGAAATTCGATCCCAATGTTGAAAGTGGGACCTAATAGGAGGTGGCTGAGTCATGGAATCAGCTCCATCGTGAATAGATTAATGTCTTCCCTTGCGGGTGAGTGAGTTCCCACTCTATTAGTTCCCATGAGAATTAGTTGTTAAAAAGAGTCTGGTACATCCTGCCTCTTTTACTTCCTTTGCTGACACATGATCTCTATACACACCAACTCCCCTTCAGCTTTCACTATGAGTGGAAGCAGACTGAGATCCTCACCAAATGCCCAATCTTGAACTTTTTAGCCATTGGAATCACAGCCAAATAAACATTTTTTCTTTATAAATTACCCAGGCTCAGGTATTCCTTTACGGCAACACAAAGTGGACTAAGACAGGCATCAAGATAGGCAGGTAGACCGGGGATCAGAATACAGTCTGCAAGAAATAAACCAACACATATATAACCAATGTTTTTTTTGACAAAAATGCAAATGCACTTTATTAGCTACAGTCGTCTTTTCAACAAATGGTGCTGGAACATTTGGCTATTCATGTCAAAACAAAAACAAGCAAAAAGCTTTTATCTGTATCTCACACCTTTACAAAAATGATCTTCAATGGATCACAACCTAGATGTAAAACTTAAAAGGATCAGAATTCTAGGAGAAAGTTTTTGTGACTTAGGGTTAGGCAGAGATTTCTTAGATATGGCACCAAAAGCACAATTCATAAAAAAAAAAAAAAAAAAAAGTTAATACATCACCAAAATTAAGAACTTTTGCTCTTAAAAAGATACTGTTAAAAGAATGAAAAGACAATCCACAGGCTGGGGGAAAAAATGTGAAAATTATATACCTATTGAACACTTGCATGCAGAATATATAAAGAATTTTCAAAACTCATTAAGAAAACAGACAACCTCATAATAATGGAAATACTGTAAACAAACACCTCACCAAAGAAGATATGTGAATGACAATTATGCACATGATCAGATATTCAACATCATTAGTCAACAAGGTAATCTAAGCTTTGAAAATTCATGAGAAAATACTATACACCTATTAGAATTACTAAAATTAAAAAGACTAACCATATTAAGTGTTGGCAAGGATGTGGAAAAAATGGAACTCATATACTTCTGGTGGGAAAGTAAAATGTTATAATCACTTTTGTAAACAGTTTGAAAAATGTCTTTAAAAGTTAAACATATGCCTATGATATTGCTCTACCATTCAGATTCTAGGTATTTACACAAAATAAAAGCATATGTCCACACAAAGACTTGTACGTGAATTTCTATACCAGCTAGATTTGTCATGGCCAAAAACTGAAAACAATCCACGTGTCCACCATGGATAAATAAGTTGTGGTATATCATATGGCAGAATATTACTCTGCAATACAAAGGAATGAGCTACCGATATATCCAACAACATCAGTGACTCTCAAAATAATTATGCAGAGTGAAAGAAGCTAAAGACAAGTACATACTTATGATTCTACTTATATAGAATTCTAGAAAGTGCAAAATTAACCTATAGTAATAAAAAGCAGATCAGTGGTTTCCTGGGACTGGAGGGAGGGTGAGAGAGAAGATTAGAGACAGGAAGAAACTTTTGAAGACGATAAATTCATTATCTCGACTGTGGCGATAGTTTCTGGAGTATTGAATTGTAGACTTTAAATATGTACAGTTCACTGTGTGTCATTTATACCTCAATAAAGCTGTTAGAAAACTTATTAAAGTGAACTGTAAATACCAACATTAGAAATTATGCACATTTTGTTTAAGATATAGAGGGTCAAGACAGAATGTAGTTTTAAAAAATCATTTGGAATTTCAAAGGTTTGGTGTAAGACATAACATAAACACAGATCTTTTTTACGGAATTAACTATTCTCTTAATGAGATGTTACCCCCATGTAAAGCCAAGATTTATTAACCTCTAATGGTCAATTTTCACCTCAGGAAAATAATATTGAGTGGATATATAAATATTTATAACTGTTATAGAGGAATTTTTATGCTATACATTGAGACATGAACAGAAACAAAGTATATTACTAAGTCTGAAGACTGAGATACAAATTTAAACATATATTTCAAAAAGCATTTCAGGATGACAGTAGAGAAAAATAAAAATAAGCATGAAAACTGAGATGAGGTACTATTTAAAGGCACTGAATGCTTTCAATCTGGCAGAAATGAAAACGAGATTGAACCCTGTTATTGGAATAACAATTATTGCAAGATAATGCTGAGAAAATTTATTCTTTTTATAACCACTTCCCCTCTGCCATATACATATACAGGAACAAAGAATTCCAAGATGAGCAGTGTTTCTCACACTGAGAGTTGAGGATCTTCAGAATGTTTGAAGGGAGTTTTAAAATAAAGTGAGCAACTGGGTGCAGTGCTCACGCCTGTAATCCCAGCACTTTGGGAGGCCAAGGCGGATGGATCACGAGGTCGGGAAATCGAAACCATCCTGGCCAACATGGTGAAACTCCCATCTCTACTAAAAAAATACAAAAAAAGTAGCTGGGTGTAGTGGTGCACATCTGTAATCCCAGCTACTCAGGAGGCTGAGGCAGAGAATTGCTTGAACTCAGGAGGCGGAGATTGCAGTAAGCCGACTGCATTCATGCCGCTGCACTGCAGCCTGGGTGACAGTGCAAGACTCTGTCTCAAAATAATTAATTAGTTAATAAAGTAAGCAAGGCTGAGACACTCATGCAACGTGGGTAGGGTTATGGGCTCAAGATGACTCAGCCTTCTCTACTGCATTAGTCATTAATTAGTTAATTTATTAATCCAATCAACAAGTATGTATTGAGCATCTACTATGCACTGATACTTGGTCAAGTGCTTTTCAAAATTCTGACCTATGGTGAACAAAATCTCTTCTACTTTTAGCATCTTTTCTGAATGGTCTTTTTTATTTCTTGCTGTAACAGAGTCATCCCTCAGAGATACCATGCCTTCTGCAGTCCTATTAAGTGAAAGACCCATCTAAACATCTTTCTTTCTCACTATCATCACTACCAGCATATTATTTCCTTTCCCTTTTGTAAAACTCTTGTGCCTTTGAGAATCAATGACCTGCTTCTTCCTCCCTCTTCCCCTCTCCACAGCAATCGCCTACTGTCCCCTGGTTACCGTCCCTCATTCATGAAAGTCTGAGTGCTGTGCTCAGGCTTTCTCCATCCCAAATTCTGCCGTTATCCTGAGTCATTTCACCATGCCCTGGGGTGATCCATCAACAAGCCGTTCAATTCCTTAGCTCCCTCATCTTCAGTGACTTCTCCTTCACCTCACTAACCCATGGCCAAGACACACCCAAATCAGGAATGGCCTTGTATCAGTAACACTAATTCATGTATGCCTCGTCTCACCATGACTTTCTGTAGTTCTCGTTCAAGCACTTGGGCTATAACGGTTTTTGTCTTTACCTCTTTCCTTTCTTCCTTTTCTTTTTTTCTCTTTTCCCCCTTCTTTCTTCTTATCTTTTTAACCAATATCCCTCTATGTTCTAGCCATTACCTTTCATTTCTATGCACTTCTTCCTCTACTCAGTTTAAAATTAAATACTGTGCTTAGACACTTTATTAAACTCTGACATTCCTTCTAACTTTTGAAAGAGTTTAGTTAGACTAAACTCTCACATTATGTCTAACTTTTCTGTAAGTTCTTTGGGGTCTGTAAATAATTATATTCTTTATCATTTCCTTTTCAGTCTTGTGCCCCTAGTTTATTTTTCTTATCTTATTGTGCCTAAGACATACAGTAAAATAATGAACAGGTATGGTGTACTCATCCAGATATTCCCTTTCTCTCCACCTCCAAGGCAAACTCCCTAGTCTATGCCACGATTTTCTTTCACTTAATCAACTAAATTTCCCTCTGAAGTGAAATCCCTGGAATTATTCTGTTCCTTCCCAATCCTTTTGCATTTCATAACCAGAGTAATATTTTCAAAACACAATTTAGGTTGTGTTATGGCCTTGTCTTAAACCCTTCACTGATTTATAATTGCACCTACAACCAAATCCAAAAGCTTTAACAGCGGCTACCTCTTCAATACCTCTTCAAGCCCTTTTTTGTCACTAGATTTTACCCACACTGCTTTCTCTTTTCCTTTTTTTTTTTTCTTTTTTTCCAGAAGATGACACAGCTTTCCCACCTTGGGTCCTTCTAATGGCTGTTCTTTCTGCTTGGAATGTTCTTTGCCTCACACTTTTCCTGCAAAACTCCTATTCATCCAGGGAAGCCCTCCCACAACTCCAGAAATTCAGAATTCAGTCGGCTCTCTTTCTCTTTCTCTCTCTCTCTCTCTCTCTCTTTAGAGACAGAGACTTGCTCTGTCACCCAGGCTGGAGTGCAGTGGTGTAATCATAGCTCACTGCAGCCCTGAACTCCTGGGCTCAAGTGATCCTCCATTCTGACTATCTGAGACTACAGGCAGACGACACTGTGTCCAGCTGATTTTTAAATTTTTTTGTAGAGATGGGGTCTATGTTGCCCATGCCAGTCTTGAACCCCTGGCTGCAAGTCGTTGTCCCACCTCAGCCTCCCAACGTGCTGGGATTACAGGTGTGAGCCACAGTGCCAGCTCACTCTTTTAAAACATTTCATGCAACTCCTCATTTTTCCTTCAAAACACCACCTCATGTAATTATACATATTTATTCGTATGGCTACTTAATATATGTCTCTCTCACTATACTAAAAGCTCCATGTGTTTACTCCATCATCCCTAGCCTGTGGCACTTTGCCCGGAAAACAGTGTGCTCTTAATATTTACTGAATGAATAAACAGATGAATGAGGATATAAAGATGACACAATCCTGGCTGAGAAAACTGCACTCAAAAATCTTTCCTTCCAGTCTCAATCAGTTGTTGTCCTTATCAGGATTACAAGTGGCAATAAGGAACAGAATGGCATCCATGATCCCAGCTCACATTCCACAGGGAGAGGAACTTGCTAGACCAGGGGTGGATTAATGTAAGCAGTTACAGCAACCTGAATCTAGGTAGTGAAAATGGCAGCAGGAGCAGGATACACTGGGGTGAGAAAATAAATCCAGGCTTCATTCATTACACAACCAAATCTAGAAAGTAGGATAGCCAAAATATCCACAGTTGATTTGAATGTAAATCTAAACAATTCAACACTTAGATTCCTTTAAGTCCATTTGTTATTTCTCCTTAATTGCTTAATAAAAGCGTTTCTTTTCTTAAAGACAGAGTCTCACTCTGTCACCCAGGCTGGAGTACAGTGACACAATCATAGCTCATTGCGGCCTCAATCTCCTGGCCTCAAGTGATCCTCCCACCTCAGCCTCCTGAGTAGCTGGGACTATAGGCTTGCACTACCATGCCCAGCTAATTTTTTAAATTTTTAGTGGAGATGAGATCTTGCTATGTTGCCCTGGCTGGTCTCAAACTCCTGGGCTCATGTGATCCTCCTGCCTTGGCCTTGCAAAGTGCTGGGATTCAGGTGTGAGCCACTGCACCCAGCCTACAAAGAATTTTTAAACTGGTGTCGCATGTGAGTAACTACGGAAAAGATGTACGCTGTTCCCCAAAGGAAAAACAAGTAGCAGCAACTGTTAGCTTCCAAAGTCAGAGGCAGCCAAGGTTCCTTGAGGAGAGATGTGCAGTTCCACAAGTTTAAATGTGGGTTGAACGGTAAATGTTGGTTCCTTTTCAGAGATCCCATCTTCCTTCCAGTCTTGGACAATGAGCTGTTCCTTCTCCTATTCAAGGACCCCACCCTGGTGCTGTGAGACCATCCTCTTGTCCCTCCCCTGAGACCTTCACCTTATGTCACCTTGTACCTTCAGCCAGGCTTTCGGTCTCCGTTGGAAACAGCCCCTTGAGCTATAAATTGGCTTGTTTCTCTTTTCCCTTGAATTCATATTACCCTCTGGCTACTACATAATTTATATCTTTCTTGTTCATGAAACCTTTCCATTCCCTTACCTCCCACTCACGCCTTAACCCACTGCAATCTATTTAGAAGTAATTTTAAAACCCTCTCTAAAATAACTTCCTATCTAAAAATCCAAAAGCAGTTTCTACTGTTTATCCAGTGATGTGCTAGTAACATATTGAATTATTAGCTTCTCAGAGCAGGAGTTGGGGAGCCTAGATCTGTAGGATATTCTTCTTTCATTAAGTGGCACAAGTGCGTTCACCATGACTGCTTTCAGCTACCAACATGGCATCAACTGCTTTGCAAAACTTCTGCAAATTTAACATTGGCGCTTGTGAGCCACGGCGAGCCTGCCTGGCACACATTGTAGTACTGAAATCCTCTGTCGCACGAGAACCTGTCAATCACTCTTTATTTCAGCTTCCCATGGTAAAGGGAAGCTGATACTCCATAGTATTACAGCCTTTGAGACTCCTCCTACATCTTTGCCTGTCACCTTCCTGGAATATTCTTTCTCCTCTTGCTTAAGACTTAATGTTCCCAGGGGGTCCAATGGTGTTCTCTCTTGACAAACTTTGCCAGTGAAATCAAACATAACGTCTATAGTTTCAAATGCAGTTGTCTCTCACACAAGAGTTCACCTGAACTGCCTTGTGGTCAGACAACCTCTGCAAATCCAAAGTGTCATCATCATTCCATGACCTGGGCTCCCTACCTCTTTCTAATCAGTAAAGCACTGATCTTTTATCTCTCAAATAATTCCTAAATCCAGCTCTGCTTGAGGGGATCATTTATAAAGCAATCTAAAAGAGTCAAAGTTAATGACATCCCCATCAGCGTAAAACTGATCCACAGGTCACCAGTCACTGTTTCTCAAGATGTGTATTGTATTTTAACAGGGGAAAAAAGAGGTTTTGTGATTTAAAAAAAAAAAAATGTTTAGAATTCAATGAGTTAAGTGAAGCAAAGGTTTGTTTTATTGGCTTTCACTTTTCAGAACCTTTAGTATGCCAATGTGGATTGCAGAGAGTCTGAGTTAAAACAGTACTATCTGTGAGTCAGAGTCTCTCTCCTAGGTTGCAATAGCCTTGACCACACTGTAATGGTCTTGAATCAAGTCTTCCTTTCAAAAAACAAACAAACAAAAAACTATTACTGCCTTGCAGCACATACAATGTCTTTAGAATACAGTTCAGAGTAACCCTGTTCTACAGAGTAAGAATCAAAAACCCCAAGAAATGCAGAGCCCTCTTTGACTTGGTCTCTGTCTACCACTGCAGCCTCAACACTGTCTGTCCCTGTCTTCGATCTTAAACTTGAACATTTACCTTTTCCTGTTTGCCTTACAAACCATGTTGTTTGCCATCATTCTTTTACTCATGCCGTTTCCTAAGCGAAAATTTCTCTTACAAGCCCTCTTGTCCAGATAGTGTCTACTTTGGTCCACTGTTCTGGCATCAGTTCTTCCACAGTCCTTCCTGGTTTTCCCACAGTCCTTCCTGGTTTTCCCAGCGCCTTCTACCTGAGCTAGATATCTGTCTTTGATGCTGCTCCCAGTGTGTGTCTCTGCCATTGCGCTTGCGACGGTTCTATCACCATCTGCCTGTGTGTGTTTCCCTTGTAGACTGTGAACTCCTTGAAGGCAAAGATTGTATCTTATTTATTCTCACCATCAAACATAGTGCTTGTCTGTATTAAGTATACCTTTTTTTTTTTTTTTTTTTTTGAGACAGGATCTCACTGTTGCCCAGGCTGGAGCACAGTGGCTCTAACATGGCTTACTGCAGCCTTAACCTCCTGGACTCAAGAGATCCTCCGGCCTCAGCCTCCCATAGAGCTGAGGCCACAGATGCATGCCACCACACCTAATTCTTACATTTTTTGTAGAGACAGGGTCATACTTTGTAATCCAGTCTGGTCTCGAACTCCTGGGCCCAAGTGGTTCTCCCACCCTGGCCTCCCAAAGTGCTGGGATTCCAGGTGAGAGCCACTGTGCCCAGCCATCTTTTTATCCTCATGCTTTGACATCTGGGGCCTTCCTGTCCCAGGAGATACTGCCCCCTCCCAGGGCTAACTAATTCCTAGAGACAATAAGGGACTCACCTGCAAATATATCTTTTGTATGCAAACCAACCAATCCAAAATCTATACCCCTAACCACCTCCTTTACTGGGCTTTTACAGGGCTCTTACGTTCCAGGCCACTATTACCCAACCTTAATACTGCAGCACCAGGTACCAGACAACTTGAGACAGTACCTATAGCCCAGTGCCCACTGAAATTATTCAGACCAGCCTGTCCTAAGCCTGCTTCCCCACTTCCCCTGTTCTTCTGCAGAAACCACAATAAAGGCTTTTGCCCACGTTTTTCTTTATTTCCCGACTCCTCAGGGACTCTGGTACTTCCCGTGGGGTCCCCCGTATAGCCTGTTGTGACTCCTGTTTCCAGGGAACTGTGAGTATCAACTTCTTGCATGAAAGTCTTTTCTGTGTCTGCATGTTTTACTATTACTGATTTAAACAAATTCTGAGTAACTCTGAAAATACTGTCACATGGTAGATATTTAAGAAATGTTTACTGAATAAATAATATTAAGTAATGAATTAGTTCAGTTTTCAGGAATATAAAAGCTGCCATCCTCAGCCTGCTGGCTCATCTAGCTCTGCACTCTGATATCAGTGAATCCATTACAGAATATAGTTGACATCAACAGCTAAGCCATATCTTCAAAACAAAAAAATTCCTTTATAAAAAAAGAGAAAGGAATCACATATTGCTTTTCGTCTTCCTTAAATACCAAATAATGAGAGTTTCAGTTACAGTAAGTAATCCCAGCTACTCCAGAGGCTGAGGCAGGAGAATCACTTGAACTCAGGAGGCGGAAGTTGCAGTGAGCCAAGATCACACCACTGCACGCCAGCCTGGGAACAGAGCAAGACTCTGTCTCAAAAATACAAAACAAAACAAAAAAGAAATAGCCTAGATAAAAATCCTGTCTACGAAAGGGCAAGGGAATTCTCTTCCGGCCCTAAGAGTCCATCATTTTGCTATGATAAGGAGGGAAATACAGGGGTCTCCATAAATTCAGCTGATTTGAATTAAATGAAGATGATGGTGTTCTTCATTTCCAGTTAAAGTGAGCCATTGAATTAGTTATAAGTTGTTTTTGTTTGTTTATTTGTTTATTTGTTTGAGATGAAGTTTCAGTCTTGTTGCCCAGGCTGGAGTGCAATGGTGTCATCTCAGCTCACCCCAACCTCAGCCCCCTGGGTTCAAGCAATTCTCCTGCCTCAGCCTCCTGAGTAGCTGGATTACAGGCACGTGCCACCATGCACAACTCATTTTTGTATTGTTAGTAGAGACAGGGCTTTACTTTGTTGGCCAGGCTGGTCTCAAACTCCTGACCTGAGGTGATCCCACCCTGGCCTCCCAAAGTGCTGGGATTACAGGCGTCAGTTATAAGTTTTATGTTGCAAGTCGCAGAAAAACCCACTCTAAACTGGCTTAAACAATAATAACACACTAGCACACAAAGGATAAGTCAGGAGGTAGCCTGATGCCCTCCTAATGTAAAACACAACTAAAACAGAAAATGCTTTCAGGGAAGCATATAGAAACACTAAAACTGTATTAAATGGGACCAAAAAAAAGAAAAAAGAGAGAGAGATATGAACATAGGATTCAGGACAAGGGTAACTTCAGGTCAGGGAAGGAATGAGGTAAAATGGAGAGGAAGCCATATGGTTAAGATTAAGTTATCTGCCAAGGTTCTTACTTTTGTTTTGCATGATGGGTTTGAGGGTGTTTATTACATTATTAAAAACATAATAAATAAATAAATAAGCAAGCATACTTAGAGACAGAGCCAGAACTAGAACAAAGATTTTCTGATCCTAGGCAGCTGCTGCAAAAGACAAAAGCTGCTGTTATAGGATGCCTGCTCCTGGTCCAACCACTTCTCTTCCTCCTCTGTAACTTGGAGAAGGCACAGGGCAACTTCATAACCTTCTGTGCTCAGTGAGGCATGGAGTCAGGGCCTCACTCTATGCTAAGAGACGATTCAAGCTGAAGAGTTTTAGGTGAAATCAATATGCATTTTTTAAAAAAGAAAACAAATTGAATGAATAGCCATTCCTAAGTGCAATAGATTGATGGAGTAAAATAAATAAACCAAGAACTGCTATCCATTAGTGGGATGTTCCCTTCATTGTTAACTGAGAATTTGCAAATGCTGAATAATTAATGTTGGCATCAATAGTTAACACAATTTAGTAATAGGAGAGGAAAGTTGTCTGATTAAGAAGCCAAATCTTAGGCTGTATTTTGATGAGTAAGGCCCATAACAGGTAAGCCCAACTCTTCTTTATTAAATTAATCTCAAATGAATACAATTTCAAAATAACATATGTGATATGTGAGGCTTGCCTGCACTAGGAAAGAAAAGCATTTCAATGTTTCCATTCTAACTCTTCATTGATTAATGGAACTGGGGATTGGTTGGAAGTGGAGGTAAAAAAACAAAAACTATTTATGAGGCTAACAGGAATTTTTTTTCCTGCTTCAGACTATGTTTAAAATTTCAGACAAGCTGGGCGTGGCAGTGCCCGCCTATAGTCCCAACACTTCTTGGGAGTGTGAGATGGGAGCATTGCTTGAGCCCAGGAGTTTGAGCCTGAGCAACACAGCAAGACTCCATCTCTAAAAATAATTACTTACTTAATTAAAATAAAATAAAAATACTAAAAATGTTTTCTCCTAATGACTGGTCAGAATCCAATTAAAGCTGTGATTCCTTGGCAAAGTTAAGTGAGCTAAAAAATTATTTTGTGAATTTGATCAATAGAAAAAGTCAAACTAAATCACACAAAGAAAAGGAACTCTCCAAAACAGCTGCCTGACACCGTCTGCCTCCTTCCCCCTCTGTAGTTTATTCTTGAGGAAAATTTGCTGAATTTCTATTAACTCTTTTACTCTATGTGTAAGACTTAAATATAAGTTTGTATGTTGAATTGACACAGTATGGAGCTTAAATACTTAACCAGTAAACAAAAACACCAAGCATTGAAAAAGAACATGCTTGTTTCTTTTTAAATCATGACTAGTTTAACCACAGGGAGACAAAAGCCAGCGGGATGTTTGCATCTGGTAAGGCTCATCAAGTTGTTTCAAATGCCCTAGAAATTACAGATGATCACCCTGCCATCTGCTTAATTCTGGCCATGAAGACTCAGTTGTGTGCTGATAATGTCACAGTAGTTCCCTCGTGGCGGAGGACCTTAACGTTGAGGCTGCTTTTGAACAAATGTGATGGGATTCGTGATTTGAAAGGTAGCTAATCTGACAGCAGACTGTAGTACAGATGGCAGTGGGGAGACAAAAGTGAGGTGGTTATTCTAACATTTTTTAGAGACAGTGATGTGGTCCTGAGTTTGACAGTCAAAATAAGCAGGAAAGGATGTAGGGGACAGGGAACGATGAGTTCAATGCTAAAGATGTTGAATTTAATTTAGCAACAGGACATCCAGCTTCACCTATAGTGGGAAAGGCAGAACTGGTGCTCAAGAGGGTAACGTGAGGACTTAACCAAGATGTAGCAAGCCATCTGAGTAGAGATCACTGACGCTGAGAAAGGCACTAGCTAGGTCTGAAGAGTGAGTGTCTGGTCTCCATCCCTCAGCAGATTACAGTAATTGCACTGGCCCCAGCAGATTCCTCTCCCTTACTGTGCTTAGAGATACTATCATCAGGACTTCTTCTCAACCCACACATACACATATATATGTCTCTCACACACGCACACACACACACACACTCACACCTGCCCCCCCCAACACACACACCACATTCAAGGGTTCTCAAGGCTTTAGGAAAAGAAGAGAAGTCTTGGTCATAAAATGTTTATGTAGGGAAGAAAAGATTTTCCTGTATCCTTTTAAGATCTGTGGTTGGCCCTGAGAATGAAACTGACAAAAATAGATAAACAGGAGAAATGCAAACAGATTTTATTGGATGTTAATATATTCATGCACATAGGGGCCTTTGGCCTTCATATAAAAGAAATGAAGGTCAAAAAGAAGTGGATAGGCCTGAGAGCTTGTATACTATCTTAACAAAGAGTGATAAATTATGCATATGTGACAAGACAAAGGAAAAGGAGGTTTGGCTAGGGTGGTAAATTGTGGGAAAGTGACTAGGAAATACTAGGGGAAACTAATCAACAGCAAGGATTATTTTAGTAAGATTTGTTTATACAGATTTATCTCAGCATCAATTATCTGTCTTCAGTGATAAAAATGTTCTCCTCTCCAGGGAGGACACATTTCTCACTGGAAATTTATGTCCTGATTTTAAGTAGAAAGAGGAGTTCAGAGAGCCCTTCCTGCAACTTCTGCTTCTCAACTGCTTTCAGCTCAGAATACTCAATGTGCCAACATGTCGTATTTTGAAGTGGCACATCCTGATGCCCTTCATTCACTATTCTTGGCTTAGCAAATTTTGCTGATATATAACATGAATACACTAAGATTTTAGCACATGTACTTGATACATGTATATTAAGTATATTACAATATAGACATTAAAGATATTAATTTGTTACATTTTGTATTTATTTTCTATAAAAATAAACTCTAGACTAATTTGTTTTTTTACTCTTTAAAGATCAGGCCGCTAGATATTTATGTGCCTATTAAACCGTGAATTTAAACTGTTCTTAATTTTAATTCCATTATATTAACTGGCAATTTCTGGTTGATACATTAAGTATTAAAGATTTAGTCCATTTTTTTCTTGCATTTGATGGATCATTAGGTCCAAAAAATACTTAATTTTCATACCATTGAAATAAATTCCTTTTACTTCTTTTTTTTCCCCCGAGACAGGATCTCACTCTGTCACCCAGACCAGAGAGTGCAGTGGCATCAACATGGCTCACTACAGCCTCAATCTCCTGGACTCAAGTGATCCTCCCACCTCAGCCTCCCAAGTAGCTGGGACCACAGGCATGTGCACCTATACCCAGTTTTGTTTTTTTTTTTTATAGACACAAGGTCTCGCTATATCGCCTAGGCTGATCTCAAACTTCCAGGTTTGAGTAATTCTCCTGCCTCAGCCTCCCAAAGGACATAATGTGGACATCAATACCCATGAATACCCTGAGGGTGTGGGGATTATTGGTCACAATAGAATACTTATGTCCACATTTTGTCATATGACTGTGCCCTATTAAAACGGTGATGTTTTCAACCTAGAATAAGAGGCCATTTTTGCTGACTCAGTAGGGATTTAGCCTAAGTACAGTTTGTAAAATTTCCTACTCTTAAAGCATCATGAGGAAATACTCTGCTAAAACACAGGACACCATGAAAGAATCACACAGGGCAGTGTTGACTGCTTTCAAAGAGAACAGATAACAATTTTGGCCCTTGATCCAGTGTCACAGTTAAGATGGCATTAGAATTTGTTTTAAGTTTTACCACTCTGTTCATAAGAATGGCAGCTAAGAGGGGAAGACAGTCATCACTGATCTTTATTCAATACCACAATCAAAGGTAAATGATGTTAATTGGGTAAGTATTTGGTTTCATGTAAGCATTTTTTTTCAGGCTAAAGTCTGAGGTAATATTCAGTAATGCAGCCTAGGGCTTTTAAGAGTACCATACTTCAATATTGGTTATTCAAATTTTTAAGTTGATTAGACCTGATGCATCAAGTGAATCCTTGACATATTTATAGCTAGGAGAGAAAACAAGACTTTGGGGTATCTAGTGTCCTTTACACTTACAGTTTTCATTCATCAAATCATTCCTTTTTGTCCTTCATGGGCATGAGTAATAAATAGTGAGGAAAACATTAACCACATAAAAACATACAGTAAACGTATGTCTACACATTGCAGTAATTGTTCTGAAAGTGTAAGAGTCAGGCGCCATGAGAGAGAATGAGGGAGGGATAGAGAAAGGGTATCAGAGAAAGCCTTTCTGCAAATCAGTATTTAAACTGAAGTAGAAGTTAGCCAGGAAAAGAGGGGTAGTGTTTCACATTAAGACAGAATCTCAAGTCTGTTTAATTGCAATAATTTACAATGAAATTATATGACCCTTGTATACACCCTATTGGACCTAGAGGTATAACACAAAAATATTACAGATCATCTAACAGTATGTGAAAATGTCACTCATCAATTTCAAATAGCAATTTGCAATTCTATGGTTATAAACTATTTGGCTTGGGGCAATATATTTCCAGGTCTTATGAAATTATTCATTCTCATTAAACACTAATGATCCTTACTGCAAAGATTAGAGCTAATTAACTACTCCTTTCACCTACATTAATTTATTAGTTACTCAAGATGAATCCAGTAAATGTTTCCATATTCATTGGCCAAAGTAAGTATTATGGGCCAGCTACCGACACCACTAAGCATGAATGTAAACAAATACTTGGAAAAATAAACATTGCTATCAATGTTTATTTTGATAGCAAGGTAATCAAGTTGAAAAACAGATGAACAGAACCAAACATTATGATATATTAAATAGTCATTGACCTAACATTAGTGGGGTACCAAACATGGTGTTTCCTTAGTTACAGGTGCTGGTGTACAGGGACCCTGGTGGTGAGCAGGGTTACCTCATCATCATTTCAGAATCAAAAGGGTAACTGAAAATGATGGAGGTCATTAGCACTGACTTTCTTGCCTTAAATACTAACAAGAAGTAGCTGCTTTTTAGAAGCAGAAAGATTTAAAACAAAGAAAGCCAGCAATGACACCAAGTCATCAATGGCACGAATAGAAGAAAATGAGTTCATCAATGCTGCAGAGCAGAGGAGTGGTTCTCAAAGTGTGATCCAGGTAACAGCAGCATCGGCAGCACCTGATAAGTTGTTAGAAATTCGTGTTAAAGGCTTACGCTGGGCATGGTGGCTAATGCCTGTAATCGTAGAACTTTGGGAGGCCAAGGCAGGTGATCACTTGAGCTCAGGAGTTCAAGGCTAGCCTAGGCATGGTGAAACCACGTCTCTACTAATACAAAAATTAGCCAGGTGTGGTGGCATGCACCTGTACTCCCAGCTACTTGAGGGGCTGAGGTGGGTGGATCACTCGAGACTAGGAGATGGAGGTTGCAGTGAGCTAAGATTGTACCACTTGCACTCTAGCCTGGGCTCACAAAAAAAAAAAAAGAAGGAAAGGAAAGGACAGGACAGGAAAGGAAAGAAAAGAGGAGAAAGGAAGGAAGGAAGGAAGGAAGAAAAAAAGGAAGGAAAGAAGAGAGGGAGGTGGGGAGGGCAGCTCCCCACCTTGGCTACTGATCAGAATATCTCAGGGCAAGGCAATCTGTGTTCTAACCAGGTGATCCTGATACATGCTGAAGTTTGAGAACCACTGCTATTGATTTTAAAACAAAACCAGACTCAAAAACTAGCCTCAATTTTCTAAGAGTTACTTTCTTTCCTTTATTTCAATTCAGAACAAATTGAAGCCATGTAATAGCATATCATTTAACTCAATAACTTAGCAATAAATTTGAATTGTTAAACTTTGAATAAGTTGAACTCTGATCTTGGCATATTTTGAATGTGTTATAAATTTAACATTTTTGAAGATTATATATAGTTTGTGCTATCATAAATTTTTTTAGTTAGTAAAACTTAAATGCACAGCAAAATAAAATGACTTATTGATCTAAGAATGTATATTTTCATTTAAACATTTTTGTATCCTTTAGTATATCTCATATTATATGCACTAACATTATTATTTGCCTCACTTTAAGACAGCCTGATATAGAACATACCTGATTCTTTTAAAAATGTAGAAAATTAAATATTCATTCTTTGCATTACAAAGAGACTTTTGGGCTTAAAATATATTTTCTTATATAAGTTTAAAATAAATTTTTTCATAAAATTCAGTGTCTACAATTTTTCTGGTACATGTATGACAATAAAATTAACCATATTTCAAATGCACGAATTTTTAAGTATTCTGTGCACATATAATGTATCCTATACATGTCCTGCCACTAGGCTGGAGCAGAGTCTGACATCCTATAAGAGGATTTTGTATAATTTATTTTCTGTGCCATACTCTGCATTTCTAAAAATTCATTTTATCTAGAGACAGGGTCTTGCTATGTTGCCCAGGCTGGTCTTGAACTGCTGGGCTTAAGCAATCTTCCCACCTCAGCCTCCTGAGTAGCTGGGACTACAGGTATGCACCATTGTGCCTGGCAACATTGCATTTTTAGAGGTGTCCTAATGCTGTGAACAAATCATTAAACAACCCCCAAAATATAATTAAACCTTTGTGTGAATGAAAGGGCTATCATCGAGCAGATATTTCTCTCTTCCCAAAGGCTGCTCTATAAGGAAGCAGGTCAGGCAGTGTTTTGAGTCACTGATAATGAACGTTACAACCAGGCAACCATGTAACATATAAATAAGAACTCTCCCATCTTGGAGCAGAGGCAATGGGCTGAGAAAGGCTGCAGGGCAGCAAAAGAACTGAGTTAATTCTAGGGGAAGAGCTTGATGAGCAAAATGCAGGAATAAGAGTTGGAGTTTCCTGCACTTCCCATTATGAAAGTCTCAGGGGTTCCCCACAAAGAACAAGGAGCTACAGCTATTAATAACACACTTCACATAACTATAATGTGGAGTGGAGTTTCCTCCTGGTAAAGACCTGGAGATAAAGCTAGGAACAAGAAATCTCACTTGGTCTATAGGTAATGACATTCCTTTATCAATTTTTTAAAATTTGTTAAGATGTATTTTATGGCTAAGAATGTGGTCTATTTTGGTGAATGTTCTGCGTGACCTTGATTAGAATGTGTATTCTGCTGTTGTTGGATAAAGTTGTCTATAGATGTCAATTATACCCAGTTGACTGGTGGCGTTGAATTCAACTATGTCCTTACTGATTTTCTGCCTCTGCGTCTGTCTATTTCTGACAGAGGGTATTGGAGTCTTCAACTGTAATGGTGGATTCATCTATTTCTCCTTGCAGTTCTACCAGTTTTTTCCTCCTGTAGTTTGCTGTTCTGTTGGTAGGTGCATAGACGTTAAGAATTGTGATGGGCGGGGCACGGTGGCTCACCCCTATAATCCCAGCACTTTTGGAGGCCGAGACGAGTGGATCACTTGAGGTTAGGAGTTTGAGACCAGCCTGGCCAACATGGTGAAACCCCATCTCTACTAAAAATACAAAAAATTAGCCCGGCACACTGGTGGGCACCTGTAATACCAGGTAATTGGGAGGTTGAGGCAGGAGAATCACTTGAACCTGGGAGGCGGAAGTTGAAGCGAGCTGAGGTCACCCATTGACTGCACTCCAGTCTGGGGAACAAAAGTGAAACTCCATCTTAGAAAAAAAAGAACTGCTAACGTCTTCTTGAAGAACTGTCCCTTTTATCATTATGTAATGCCCCTTTTTCACACTGATAACTTTACTTGCTGTGACATCTTCTGTCTAAAATTAATATAGCTACTCCTGTTTTCTTTTGACCAGAATTAGCATCATATATATATATATATACACACACACACACACATATATATGTCTTTTAAGTGTTTTTATTGACATCATATAGTTGAGTCTTGTTTTTTTATACACTCTGACAATCTCTATTATTTTTGACCATTTATGTTCACAGTGATTGTTGATGTAGTTGGATTAACATCATTCACTCTTTCTTCTGGCTTTTGTGGTTTCAACTGAGCATTTTATATGATTGCATCTCTCTTTTTTTTATTTTTTGTTTTTGAGACAAGGTCTCACTCTGTTGCCCAAGCTGGAGTGTAGTGGCTCAATTTTGGCTAACTGACTCAGCCTCCCGGGTCTGGGACTACAGGTGTGCACCACCATGCCCAGTTAATTCTTTGTGTTTTTTGGTAGAAATGGGGTTTTGCCATATTGCCCAGGCTTGTCTTGAACTCCTGGACCCAAGCAGTCCTCCCGTTTTGCCTTCTCGAAGTGTTGAGATTACAGGGATTAGCGATGTAATGAGCCATGGCACCCAGCTGCTTTCTCTCTTTTCTTAGCATATCAATTATATTTCTTGTTTAAAAATTTTTAGTGATTACCCTAGAGTTTGCAATATATATTTACAGCTAATCCAAGCCCACTTTCAAATAACACTACCACTTCCCTGATAGTGTGAATGCCATAGAAAAACAAAATAATCCTAATAATTCCTTCCTGTCTCTTGTATCACTGCTGCCATTCATTTCACTTAAAGATAGCATATATACATATATATGTATAGTCATAGTCACGTGTTGTTTAATGACAAGGCTACATTCTAAGAAATGTGTCATTAAGTGATTTTGTCATTGTGCAAACACCACATTGTGTACTTACACAAACCCAGATGGTCTAGCCTGCTAAACACCTATCGTGTGTGGTGTAGCCTATTGTTCTTATGCTACAAAGCAGTAAGTACAGCGTGTTGGTATACTGAGTACTGTAGGTAATTCTAACACAATGGTAAGTGTTTGTGTATTTAAGCATATCTAAGCAGAAAAAGTACAATAAAAATACACTATTATAATCTTATGGGACCATTGTTGTAGATGTGGTCTGTCATTGACTAAAACAGCATCATGTGGTGCATGATTGTGTATACATATACTGTATATATGTGTATTATGTGTATATATCACATATACACACATAAGATATATACATAAGCATATATAATCAAATAAATTTTTGCCATTGTTATTTTGAATGAACTGGTATCTGTTAGATCAATTAATAAGAAAAATAAGTTTTTATTTTACCTTTTTCTTCTTTAAACAGGGTCTCACTCTGTTGCCTAGGCTGGAATGCAATGGCACATTCATGGCTGACTGCAGCCTCCACCTCCTGGACTCAAGCAATCCTCCCACCTCAGCCTCCCAAGTAGCTGGGACTAAAGCATGCATCACCATGCCTGGCAAATTTTGTAATGTTTTGTAGAGACAAAATCTCACTATGTTGCCCAGATTCGTCTTGAACTCTATTTTACTGTTTCTTATTCTGTCTTTGTTGTTCTTCCTTTCTCTATGTAGATCCAAGTTTCTGACCTACATTATTTTTTACCTCTCTAAAGAACTTCTTTTAACATTTCTTGCAAGGCAGGTCTGCTGGCAACAAATTCCCTCTATTTCTGTTTGTCTGAGAAAAGTCTTTATTTCTCCTTCACTTTTGACGGATAATTTTACAGGATACAGGAATGTATGTTGATGGTTATTGTTTCTTACAAGTTTAAATACTTCCTTCTCTCTTTGCTTGCGTGCTGTCTGAAGAGGAGTCCAATGTAAGGCTTACTTTTGTTCCCCTATAGGTAAGTTCTTCCCCCACTCTGGTGTCTTTCAGGATTTTTTTTTCTTTGATCTTTTGTAGTTTGAAAACTTCAAACTACAATTTCTCCAGTTTCTCCATATGCCTCGGGGAAATTTTTTGTGTGATTTATCTTGCTTAATGTTTTCTGCGTTTCCCGAATCTGTGGTTTGGTATCTGACATCAATTTGGAGAAAATTCTCAATCATAGTTATTTTAAATATTTCTTCTGTTCCTTTATTTCTTCTCCTTCTGGTATTCTTATTAAGTATATGTTACACCTTTTGTAGCTATCCCACATTTCTTAGACATTATATTCTGTTTCCCTCAGTCTGTTCTCTTTGCTTTTTAGTTTTGGAGGTTTATATGGAGATATCCTCGAGCTCAGAGATTCTCTCCTCAGCTGTGTCTGCTAAAAAGCCCAAAGGTATTTTCCAATTCTGTTACAGTGCTTTTTGGTTCTTCCTTAGAATTTTCAACTCTCTGCTTACATTGCCCATTTGCTCTTGCATGCTATTTTATCCTTTCCAGCCCTTAGCATATTAATCATAACTGCTTTAAATTCCCTAATAATTTCAACATCATTGTTATGCCTGGTTTTGATGCTTGCTTTGTCTCTTCAAACTGTATTGTCTTTCAGTATGCCTGGTATTTTTTTCTGGATAGACAGGATGCACTGGATAAAAATGACTGCCATAAATAGGTCTTTCATAATGATACGATGGAAGGTATGGACGAAGAGGAAGCATTCATTGGTCCTACAATTAGGCCTCCATCTTTTAGTGAGCTTGTACCTTTAGACTGTGACCTTCACAAGTGTTACTCAGTTTTTTTTCCACCCTTTGATGGTACAGGATGGCTAGAACTGGATGAATACTTCCCTTCCTCCAGGTCAGTTAAGCTCTGATAAACCAAAGGTTAAGTTCTGCTTAAATAGATTCTCCTGAGGGTAGACCTTGTTAAGAACTAAGCGCTCTGGCATATTTCAAAATGCTTCCTTTTTTCTCCCCCTGCCCAAAGCACAAGGGGATTTTTTCTCTGATATTTCCTGTGAGCACCTGGTTGAGCTCCCAGAGGTAAAACACAGAAACTTCATGACTGGGTCCCCTTGGAGTTTTTAACTCTCAGACATGTCTACATCTGGCCTCTGTCAGTTTTGCAATTACAGCTCAGGATTTCCTACCCTGGCACTAGTTTCTGATGAGGTTTCTCCTCCACATGCTGTGATTCTCTGTGTCCGCCTGTCTGTTTCTCCAGTTCTAAGCACAACATTTTTCCCTGTGATTTCTCTTCTCTTACACATCTAAGAGATGTGGTTGAAAGTTTCACCACACCTCCTAGGATAGTATGGAGACTTCCAAGTTTCTCGCACGTGGAACTAGAAACCCAAAGCCTCTTTTTTTCTGTATATACTACTATAACTAAATTATGGAATATATCAGCTTAAAGATAATTAAGAATTGAAATGAACACTATAAACTGTATCGTTTCCTCACTAAATAGGGATACAACTACTTATGTTTCACACTGTTGAGAAGATTAAATAATCCCACATTTGTGAAGTCCTTCAGATAGTCCCTGGCATACATAAGAGCGCATACCTACAACATCATGACCAAGATCACCACTGGATGAGCCACGTCATCTTTACCGTCATGCTCTTTGTTTTATACACAACATCTGACAATACTATTATTACATGAGTCTACCAGAGTCAGAACTCAACATTTGTCCTAAATCTAAACTGTATTTAAATCTCACCTCCACCATAGAAAGAAAAAAAGTACGCCACGTTTAACACAATTCCTCCTCCCCATGGCACAGTTTCAGAAATTTCTCCAAACATATATTAATTATTTTAAATTCAGGAAAATCAACAATTTGCCATGATTTCTAAATAATCAGATTTTTCAATTACCAGATAATTTTAGAACTGAAAATGAAATGATCTAGACCAAACATTCATGATATAAGGAACAGAATGGTTAAGATGCATGCCCACAGCCACTCTGCAAGGCAGACTGGCAAAAGTCTCCTGACCACATTATGCCAGGCCAGCTTCATTACAGATGCATCAGGTAACCCACACTATGCAAAAGAGATTCCATTTTTCATGTTAAATAGCATGCTATCAAGGATTGTTCAGGCTTTCCTTTTTAACAAATATTTTTACACAAAACACTTAATTCTTTGAGTTTCCAACAAAACAAAAAGGCAATAAAAACACTAGCTTGGGTATTTTACCTCAAATAACATTTCACATAACAGAATTTAAAATGTTTTATGTGTAAACACTATCAAGTCACTATAGCTAACGCATATAAATTATACACATTATAGAGGAATATTTAACATTCATGTGTGTTACTAAAACTTCTGAATAGTAAAGGAATTCATTGGCTCAGATTCCAAAAAGATAACTGTAGGATATAAGTGGCTTTTTTTTAACTGATGACATAGTTTATTTTCCAAAACAATTTAAGATAATTCTTATGATGTTTATCTAAGCGTATCATTCACACACCCATCTTCCAGCATATAAAACTCCAGCCCTCCTTTTCCTAAACTAAATTTACATTTGGAGAAAGGGTTTTGATAACAGATCTTTTTTTCCCAGCCTGGAATTTGATAAGCTTATCTGTTTGAGATAAACTCCAATTTCACAAACTGGCTAGAAAATTCAACGTCATTCTAAGGGCAACATGAATATTAATATCAGTTTTATTTGTATCTTCTCTAATTCTTATTATATGCAAGTAATAAGAATTCCTTTAAGCTGTCTGCCTCTGCAACCAGGTTTCCTTGGTGAAGGAGTTTGTCAGCCTTGCATTGTGTTGCTTCTTTGAGTAGACTCTAAAATGTATCCAGTTCAGGGCAGAAGCTTCCATATTAGGACCTTTCTTGGTCTTGTTCCTTTGCCTCCAGTTCTCTTTAAACCTGTTTACTTTCATATATGGAAAATAGCCGTGAATTTATCTAAGCTTAAAAGAATAGGAAGTTATAAAAATAGCTACCATAACCAAGATTATTCTATTATCTCCTTCAATTTTCAGGTGCAAAAAGAAAGAAACTTCAGCTTTTCTAAATTTCTGTTTCACGTTGTTGTATTTTTTTAAAGAAACACAAAATATGGAAAGGTTACTATCTTGGTTCTTATTAGGAAGAAAACAGAACAAAGCAGGGTTAAAAATAAAACTACAAAATCAAACTAGTAAGATCAAGAAAGAACTAAAGAAAAGCAACAAAGTCTATAAGTTCCAAAGAAGAGTCACTCTAAATTTTTTTCTTCACTTCTCTTTAGAAAGTTTCAAAGTTGGCTAGGCGTGGTGGCTCACACCTGTAATCCCAGCACTTTGGGAGGCTGAGGCGGGTGGATCACCTGAGGTCAGGAGTTCGAGACCAGTCTGGCCAATATGGCGAAACTCCATCTCTACTAAAAATACAAAAAATAGCTAGGCGTGGTGGCGCGTGGCACGTGCCTGTGATCCCACCTACTAGGGAGGCTGAGGAAGGAGAATCACTTGAACCTGGGAGGCAGAGGATGAAGTAAGGCAAGATCATGCCACTGCACTGCAGCCTGGGAAACAGAGTGAGACTCCGTCTCAAAAAAAAAAAAAAGTTGTCAAAGTTCAGAACAATATAGCTTTTTTTTTTTTTTTAAATAAGTTTGTTTTTCTTATTTATGTACAATGACATGATTTCTGGAAAAGCAGAGAATAAAACATGGACAGGAAAAAAAAATAGTTCCCAAAATGCTTCTTGTAAAATTTCAGTTACAGTTGAAACTTCATAAGGAGTACTCCTTCCTATTCTGGAATCTCACTCTGTACAAGCGGCTGCTTCTTCTAATTTATATCACTGTATCTCAAAATAACCCCTTCATCCTTCCCTTTCCCCTTCCCTTCCTGCCCTTCCTCCCCTTTCTTCCTTCCCTTCCCTCGCTTCCTTTCTTCCCTCCCCTTCCCTTTCCTTCCCTTCCTTACCGTCATTCCCTTCCTACCCTTCCCTCCCTCCCTTCTCTTTTTTCCTTCCCTTCCCTCCCTCCCTTCTCTTTTTTCCTTCCCTTCCTTCCTTCCTTCCCTCCTTTCCTTCCTTCCCTTCCTTTCCTTCCCTTCCCTCCCCTCCCTTTCCTTTCCTCCTTCCCTTCCTTCTTTCCCTTCCTCCCTTCCTTCCCTTCCTTTCTTCCCTTCCTTCCTTGCCTTCCTTCCCTTCCTTCTCTTTCCCTTCCTGCCATCCCTCTCTTCCCTCCCTTCCTCCCTTTCCCTCCCCTCCTTCCCTTCCTTCCTCTCCTACCCTCCCTTCCCATTTTGTTTAAGAGACAGGGTTTCCATCACCCCAGCTGGAGTACAGTGGCACGATCATAGCTCACTGCAGCCTTGACCTCCTGGGATCAAGCAATCCTCCTGCCTCAGCTTCCTGAAGAGCTGGGACTACAGGCACAAGCCACCACAATGAACTAATTTTTGAATATTTTTGTAGAGATGAGGTCTCACTACGTTGCCCAGGCTGGTCTTGAACTCCTGGGCTCAAGCAATCCTCCTGCCTCGACCTCCCAAAGTATTGGGATTACAGGCGTGAGCCATGGCACCCGGTTATTCTGCTATTTCTTGTGGGGTTTCTTTGGTGGTATTGTTCTTGTTCTTAATGTTTTTTGACTTCTTCCTATGGAAAATCAAGATTTCTTACCTACCCACCCTCACCAAACAAGCAAACCACTTTACTTCCCCCCAATTACAGTTACAGCCTATGAATCAACTTTCTATGATTTGCAATTACAACCACAAATCTGCACAGCTAAGCCACATAGGGTACTACAAGTTTTCCCAGATATTTTATTTTCCTTGGTTTTCTCTGTCTGTATCTTGAATTGATTCACACATTCTTCAAAGCAAACCTCCAACCTTCTGAGGGGTTGGGGAGAAGTAGCCACCCAGCTCTGAAAGGGGAGAGAGGTAACCTGGAAGCCCAAAGCCTTTCAAAGAATTCTTTGAATGTCAGCATCACTTTGCACTCCCTTTTATTTGACTACAAATTCCTGAGGCTTTCTGGGGTTCTGCAGGGAGAAGCGGCTTTTTTGGCTGGCTTCCCACCCAAGGCCTTGGGTTTCAATCTTGTTCATGCTACTAAATCAGTTACCTCTCGTTTGCTTTCCAGATCTTCCATCTCTGTTGACATCTTTCGTCTGTTGTCGTTTCCTTTCCACTCTTTGCTCTTTTTAATCCTTTAATATCCTTTTAGTGTGGTTTATAGAGGGAACATACATAAATGCATCCGTTCAGTCCACCATGTTTAACTGCAAGAGTTTGTGCCGATTGTTTGTAAAGCACAATTATGTTTTCTTAAAAAAATATCATCACACCTATTTCTCTTTTGTCTATTCAAAGTTATCTGCAGGTAAGTTTGATTAACTAGAATGGATTTTTTTAAGTGGGGACAACACCTAGTCCTAAGCAAAACTGTAAAGCTGATGAGATTCAAGTCTAATGCTTTTAGCTTCCCCTTTCTTTTGCCATTTTCCCCACTTGATGGCACCCTTCTCTAATATCCATTATCTTCAAAGTCCCTCCAGAAACTAGCTGGGGCAGTGGGGCATTGGGAACAGATGTGTCTGGTAACTTATTCATACTAGAATGTAAACGATTGACAGCATTATAGGTACTTCCCAGTATATAAAAATAATGCAACTCCTCAGATGAAATTAAGGTAAACTGGGATTTCCAAAGATGTGTTTTAGAAACTTTCTCTGGGAGCAGGAATGTGTTGGAAGGAGTGAAGTAGAGAAAAATGAGCAAGAAGGGATGAAGAAAATGAAATGGCAATGAAAAACAGAGAGGATAGATTGTTTTTTTTTTTTCTATACATGCAAGAGATTTTTTTTTCTCTATACATGCAAGTCTTCAAAATGCCAGGGTAAAAACATTAAGAAAACAAAGTTCTATGGACTTCAGAAGTTATAACAAGATATATGGTACTGGGAAAATGTAACACTCATACAATTTCTTTTATGCCTGGTGAACAAAATTATAAAAGAGTGTCCCAAATTCCATTTATGCTCCGACTTAATATTAATTTGTGGCCTTACTTTTTTGGTGAATGACATTAGTAGCCAGAACACTCAGATTTCAGATCAGAGAAATTTAATTTTTTGACTATTCCAGCAACAATAGAAAGGAAAAGAGGTCACTATTTACCATAACGATAGTATCACCTTTGACATGACAAGCAAGGAGCTCTAGTGGCTCCTGGAAATGATGACTGGGCCTTTCTAAGTACATGATCTCTAAGGGGCTTTGGCCAGCACAAGCAGGGAACAAAACAGGAAGCTCTCTTCAGAAAAGAAAAAAAGAATGAAAGAAACACTCACGAATCAGCCTTACTAAGCTTCTTGAAGTATGTCTAGATATACATGGACAGGAATTCTACATTGCTCATCCATAAAACAAAGAGATTGGCTTTGGTTTGTGGTTCCAGTGCAGGTATGTTAAGCGACTTCCCTCTCTCATTAAATTTCCACCAGTCCACGGCATAGCAAGGAAGTAAGGGCCGTGCAAGAACTGTCCATGAAGCCAGCTTTTCTCAATTTAAACGAATGTCCTCTATTCTGAAATTGAGTCCCACCTTTTATGAAAGAGTGATGAAAGTGGACAGCAGTTTTTCTTTACTTCCTCCTTCTCCTCTCCCTTCTGTTAACATCTTAGCAAAATTTAAAACGTAAAAGATTTCCATTGGACACAAACATTTAAAAGATTTTTAAAATGCAAACACCTGCTGATTAATGATATCCAAAGTTTCTGCCAATATTGATGCAAATTAACTCAAAATAGTCCTCCAATTTTTTTTTTTTTTTGCACCTGAGAATCTCAACATAGCTCTTTTAAACCTTAGTCTTTCTCTCACATTGTTAAACCCCTGTGTTGGTCTATGTTTAAATTATGGAGGAAATCACTTAAAATGCATCAGATACTCAATCGAAGGTCAACATTGGTAGCTCGAGGGTCCACTTAGATGCTTGGTGAGAGGAAAGCTACAGGAATTGCCTTTAAAATGAAATTACACAGTAAGCACACTACTTAAATTGTATGTTACAGATTAATGATGATAGCAGTAATAGATTTCTAAGAAATTTTTATTCACTCTATTCGATTAAGAAACTGTCAATCACTCATAACAAAGAAGAACAATAAGTACATGAAATTGCTTCAATATGCAAGTGAATACAGTGATGCTCACATTGGCTTTTTCATGTTGTTTTATGTGCCCCTCTGTCCCTTCCTCCCTCTCTCCCTCTCTCTTTCTGGTATTGGAGCAATTTCTCCCTGGCTAATTTCATCAAGATAATCTCAATAAGGGTTGGTAGATCTAATGTCAGTGCTTGACAAAAACACAAGTGTTGAGAAACATTAAATTTACCCTGCCACATGGTTCCCCTGTGGTAGATACTTTTAGTTTGTAATTAGTGGTAGACGGGTTAACAGCTGCCTACTTGGTATATTCTTGAGTTATGTGTATATGTAGAACACTTGTGTAATGAGAATCACTTGTCAAAGAGTAAATAAATACGTGGATGAAAATCTACTTGGGCCTTCAGTCCGGAGAGCTGTTAGCCCTGCAGGCACTCAGGCTGTTGGTCCCCAGGATGGATCCACTCTGTTGTTCTATCTGAGTGTCTGCCTCTCAATACCTTCAGCCCACCTGGGTAGGGGTCTCCTGACCAAACTGCTTCTCGGTACACAAGAACGGGTGTTTATAACCTTTGATCTTAAATATCATGTATACTCTAAAAGTACTAAATGAGGACTCAGACTTGAGCCCCTGTCCTGGCTCTGTGGTTCACCTTAAACTGTGGCCAAATCACTTTACTTCTTTGTGCCCTTGGTTTCCTGGTCTATAAACGGGGAGAATAATGTCTCGTTAGATCCTCAAGACACTCGTGAGGTAGATAACAGTCAAAAAAATTCTTTGAAAAATATAAAGCATAAAAGGTTGAAAAGATATTTAAAATATTTAAAGGTATGCTCAGATTCAATAAACATCATTTCCTAACCTGAGACTTCCAGAATATGTCCTTATTTGTGTACAGCATTCAAGTCAAATACCATAAATTACTATGAATTTTTATTCATTCATGTACAACCACTAGCTTTTCCAGTTATTCCCAGTTACTTGTATCTCCACCAACCCGAGCCTTACACAAAAGTCTGTGCTTTCTAAAAATGGTTCCATGATGCAATTCCTTTATGATGGTTAATGACAGGCTATGTTGCCCTACAACTGCCACTAAAAGTTCTTTTCTATGGAATTTCTTCCTAGCCCATTGCTCAGTTTACTCTAAGAAACCAAGATCAGAAACCAAATAGAGAGAAGACAGTGATTCATCTGAAGGAACACTAGCAGCTACAAATCCATTCGTGGCTGGATTTAGGGACCTCCAGCAGTGGGTTTCCCAATATTCCAAGTATGAGAACTCCACTTCAATGTTCAGATCCCTCCACAACTGAAAAATATATAATGACCAAAAGGCAACTATAAAATTAATAGTGCTTTTGAGTGAATTTGTATTTTTCTAATCATAAAAACATCTGTATGCATTTGAGAATTAGCACACAGAGAATGATTGGTAAGCATAGAGTTGGAGAAATCTCACCAGCTTTGACTCATAGGTTGGCAACCACTGTCTTTTTCTTTTGAGACAGAGTCTCACTCTAGTGCCAGGTGCCAGGCTGGACATGATCTTGGCTCACTGACACCTCCGCCTCCCGTGTTCAAGCAATTCTGCTGCCTCAGCCTCCCGAATAGCTGGGACTATAGGTGCGCGCCACCACACCCAGCTAATTTTTGTATTTTAGTAGAGACTAGGTTTCCCCACGTTGGCCAGGATGGTCTCGATTTCTTGACCCCAATATCTGCCCGCCTCGGCCTCCCAAAGTGCTGAGATTACAGGAGTGAGCCACCACGCCCAACCGGCAACCATTACCTTACAGCTAACTCTAGTCATGTTTTTTGCCGTCCAATAGAAAATGATCAACTTCTCACTTAAACTAAATGGGAGAGAATTTAAAATATTCAGAAGTTGATGTGGCAAGTTTCTGCCTTTATGGTTGTCTTTTTACATCTGAGAATTGACTAGTTTTTAATCCAAGTAATCTCTTGTTAGAAAAAACTTGTTAGAAAAAAAAAATCTTTTGCAAGTTGTTGAATCTTTTAAAAGTCCTAAGGGGGAAGTGTTTACTATCTGTGACAGCAGTTCTCAACAATGTCAGATTTAACAGCATTTTTTTTTAATAGCAAATATGCTGTAATGACTCCCTTTGATAGCCTATTTTGTTTATCTACTAAGTGAAATAAACCATCCCAAACAGCAACGTGTGACTTCTCATGATTCTGTGGGTTGACTGGGCAGTTCTGCTTGACAAAGTATTGGCAGCTGGAGCTCTGCGGCCCCTAAGAAGTCAAGTGGCCTCACTCACATAACTGAGCTGGCACTGGCTGCTGGCCCGGAGCTCAGCTGGGGCTGTTGGTCTAGGACCACCCTTGTCTTTCAGGTCAACCTCTCATGTGGCTTCTCGGGCTTCCTGGTAGCATGGCAGCAAGGTTCAAAGAAAGAATACTCCTGGAAGAAAGGTGGAAACTGCAAATCTTTTAAGTCCAAGCCCCAAAGTTAGAGTCTTATTTTGCTGCACTCTATTGGTCAAGACAGGTCACAGGCCCAGCCCAAGTTCAAGGAAAGCGAAGAAAGACCCCACCTCTTAATGAAATGGCGAGGTTATATTGAACTTACATGTGGTGCCGGGTGCTGTGGCTCACACCTGTAATCCCAGCACTTTGGGAGGTGGAGGAGTTCGAGACCACCCTGGACAACACGGCGAAAGCCCGTCTCTACTAAAATCTCTACTAAAATACAAAAAATTAGCTGGGCGTGCGCCTGTAGTCACAGCTACTTGGGAGGCTGAGGCAGAAGAATTGCTTGAGCCCAGGAGGCAGAAGTTGCAGTGAGCGGAGATCGTGCCACCGCATTCAGGCTTGGGCTACAAAAAGAAAATAGATGTGGAATGGGAGATATTGCTATGGCCACCTTTGGAAACATAATCTATCACATATTCAGGAATGAAATTCTTGGATGATATACTCTACATAAACAATGTTTTAGAAATGAAAACAGTATCTTAATCATTTAACAGAGAACTAAATGGAAAATAATTCGTAACATGTATTTCAATATGTAAATGCTCAGATATGACTACATTACATCTATTAAAATAGCCAGATCCTTGCATCGACTTCATGATTACACTGTGATTTAAGAAAGATAAAAAGTCATCCCATAAAAGAGATCTCCTGAAATGAACGGATGTACAGGGGCGCTAGAACCACAACAAAAAACAGTGCTAGGGTAAGTGATAGTGTATCAGAGTTATTTCTACATAATTAGAAAAATAATCAAGACAAATTAGAGAGGAAATGAAATAATCTTAAAACTGCTCTAGGCCTTATCTACAAAGAATAAAATAAAAATAACTCCCTATGTAACTACAGAAAACATTTCAATTATTTCAAAACTCTACCACATGTCAAAGCATATTTTTAGCCTCCAGTACTTTAAAAGACTTTGGTGATCACATCTTTCAATGGCCATAGAGAATGTTGGATAGATTCTTTTAAAGAAGTAAATAAAGGATTATAGAGAAGTTGTGATAGATGTCAGAGACATATCAGACTAAGATTGAAAACAATAGGCAACCCTCAGATAATATTAGAATGTGATTTTCACATAATTTCTTTTTATATATATAAAATGAGGATTAGTTCACGTGTTTGTTATTTAAATCTTGAAATCCTGTACTCACGAAGGATGTTAAGAGTATATGGATCCATGTCACCTTCTCTGGAGATTTTGCGAGCAGATGCCATTTGAAGTAGAGGGAGTATAATAGTTGATCCTGATATAATGTCAGGGGCTTCAAATCCAGAAAATGTGGGATTCCTTCTTTTGGCCCAGTATTTTGCTGCTGTTGCTAAGTTTGGGAACATTCGTGGTGATAGCTCCCCAATAACAGGGTGGCAAAGTACACCCCCACATTCAAAGAAATCTCTAAGTACCTTTTAAACCAGTACTTGCTTCTGCTGAAAAACTGGAATCTCGGACACAACAGCAGGTAAAGCAATGGAACCATCCATGCACTGATCCAAGAACGTTCTCACAGTGTAGTAGGTCGTCATCTGTGCTTTGTGGGCAACTACTTTAACTTGATCAAGTAGCTTGCATGCAGGGGATTCAAATTCCTGCATGCAAGGAATATGAATATGAACATTAATCCTCCAACCCATGGTCTTGAGTTGATCCCATCTATAGCTGGCCCTGCATTATAGCTAATTAATAAATCAGCACTTTCACCATGTGAAGGTCTTCCAATGGATACCATCATTGCCTTGAATTGCCTATGTACTTGGAGGCTGTTGGTGCGTATCTTGTCACTCCATCCAGCGGCAATGCCTATCAGAAGATCACAGCAGTGACGGAGAATTGATGACATCTCAAGGGCAGTGAATTTATTTTAAAATAACATTTATTAATAAAATGTATTGTGACTTCTGTATTTCATTTGCTTCTTAATGATATTCAGTCTTTTAGTCTAGTTAAGGGATTTCCAAATCTCCTTAATTACGCAACATAATTTTGATTTTCTTGCCTTTACAGTAAATGTGCAGCTACACTGAAACCCTTTCTCCTGTAAACTGTGAACACCAGAGTTATGTCTACAGTAAGAAAAGTCAACTACTCACTTCAAGCACAAAATTTAAGGGTTCCTTAAATTTAAATTCAATCATCAAGATCAGTAATATTGTAGTATCATCTTTTAAAACATCACATTAATGCCAAAAAGACTCTATAATGAACAAAACAAAGCCAAGATCACAGAAAGAGGAAGTTGTTCAAAAATTCTTATAAAGTATCTTTTTGTAGTTTAAGCTTTCCTCTACCTAAGGACTTTTTCCTAAATAAGGAGCCTTTTTGTGCAGCTTTGTCTAAAGCTTTTCATTATTCCCTCACACGGAAGAGCTGCTGACTTAGATCTGTATTAAAAGTACTACTGCCATATTAGTCATCGGATATTGTTCAGGGCATCTTTTGAAACTAGCAGGGCTGGAATGTTTTTCATTGTGCAGAACCAAATCAAGCTTTGGGGCCATCAGGCACACCTGGTCCCCTCCTGTTAAGTGTCAGCGATACCTTATATCAAATCAATGTGTCAACCCCAGAATGCCCTCATGGGTTTCCAAACTCACTGGCCAAGTGGGTGCTGCCTGGAGCTCCTGCAGATAATGCTTGAAAGGGAATGGAATCAAAGGCGCACAGATTGTACAGTCTTTTGAAAACTGTTTTGGACACACATCTAAGGTTGATTTGAATTTTAATTAAGTCTCACTTAAGGCTCTCTGGGGTTTTTAAAAATTAAAGAGATTTTAAGATATAATATTGCATGCCCTGCTTTACAACCTAGACAGTGATAAAAGCTTAAAGCTGGAGCCATCACCATGCTAATCACAACATTCCATGCAAAAGTTCTCCAAAGGAAGGGATAGAACATCACACAGTCATTCCTTTCTTTCTTTTCTCACCTCATTTAATACAATTAAAGGTTATTATATTTTGTCATGGTGTCTTGTTCCAAATGTAGGCTTTTAATTTGGGTGGTATGTTGTGCATATCAATAAATATTTTTCTTTGCATTAATTCACAATAATAATCCATTTTTATTTCCCAAAAGTCCACTTGGAGGTGGAAAAAGGTGAGATTTATTAAAAGAAATGTTCAAAACCTCCATACACTTAAAAACATCCTAAAATTTCATGGATTTTTTTTTTTTTTTTTTTTTGAGACGGAGTTTCGCTCTCGTTGCCCAGGCTGGAGAGCAATGGCGCGATCTCGGCTCACCGCAACCTCCGCCTCCTGGGTTCAGGCAATTCTCCTGCCTCAGCCTCCTGAGTAGCTGGGATTACAGGCACGTGCCACCAGGCCCAGCTAATTTTTTGTATTTTTAGTAGAGACGGGGTTTCACCATGTTGACCAGGATGGTCTCGATCTCTTGACCTCGTGATCCACCCGCCTCGGCCTCCCAAAGTGCTGGGATTACAGGCTTGAGCCACCGCGCCCGGCAAATTTCATGGATTTTTCTGTGATTACGAATTCCAAAAGCACATATAAATTATAGGGTTTTTGTTACTTCCTGGTGTTTAGACAAAGAAAAAATCTAATAGGCATTAAATCATGTTGACCAAAAATAAGTTGGCTTTTGTTTGTTTGTTTGTTTTTGAGACAGGGTCTCACTTTATCATCCAGGCTGGAGTGCAGTGGCACAAGCTTGGCTCACAGCAGCTGCAGCCTTAGCCTCCCCATTCAAGTGATCCTCCTGCCTCACCCCACCAAGTAGCTGAGACTACAGGTGCTTGTCACTGTGCCCATCTAATTTTTGTTTGTTTGTTTTTTGAAGAGACAGAGCTTTGCCACTGTGCCCAGGATGGTCTTGAACTCCTGACCACAAGTGATCTGGCCTCTCCCACACTTCCCCACCTACCCCACCCCCCTCCACCGTGGCCTCCCAAAGTGCTGGGATTACAAGTGTGAGCCACTGTGCCTGGCCCAAAAACAATTTAAGGTGAGTGTGAGCTTTTCCCTCCACCTTTTTGGTGTGCTAATTAAATCACTTAAAACTGCTTGTATTTTACTGCATCCTTTCTTAATCCCATATCTCAAACATACAGATAATTATACAACTAAACTTAACTAGCAGTTAAAACCACAATTATCTGAGCATTCTTTATTGTGAATAGGTATCCTGGGTTACTGAAACCAAAAGTCTTAGCTAAAAACATCCCCATATTCTTGATTATTTGGATAATTAGGGACTAGGGTTGGTATTCTCAGTGCCATAAACCATAATGCGTTGCGTGCCTCTAAACCACTTGGTGGGAAGCTTTGGGTACTACAGGATTTTGTGAGTTTCCCAAAATCCATATTATCTACAAAGATGACAGCTAATTTAATTAACTAATAAATAACAAACTGTCCACTTTTCCGTTGTCCTACAATCACTGCATTAGAATTCAAAACCATCAAAAAGTAAAACAGAAGTGATAAATGATATGTCTTCTGAAATTTCTAAAATACGTGGTTTTCAAATGGCCTTTGAAAATGAGATCCCTTATCTTATAAAATGCTGTAGCAGTAGGATACAGCTACCAAATAATCTTGTCAATAGTTTTCATTTGTTTTGTAAATAGAATAAGTACCTAATGAGATTCTTTCAACCTAGTTTTTGACTTAAGTTCAATAGTATTTCATTAGGAAGCTTTTCTTCCTATTTGGCTATTTTTAATCCAAGAAACCAGGTCAAATACATGGTTTCTTGAATAATTTCTAGGATGAAAACTGCTGAAGTCTTTATACATATACTCTGAGTTTAGAGCATTAAAGTCATATTAAAGTTGGATGTGGTGGCTTGAGCTTGTAATCTTAGTGCTTCAGAAGGCTAAGGTGGGAGGATCCCTTGAGTCCAGGAGTTCAAGACCAACCTGGGCAACATAGCAAGACTCTGTCTCTTAAAAAAAAAAAAAAAAAATTTAAGTTAGCTGGGCATGGTGGCATGTGCCTGCAGTTCTAGCTACTCGGGAGGCTGAGGTGGGAGGATTGTTTGACTCCAGGAGCTAAAAGATGCAGTGAGACATGATCATACCACCGCACTCCAGCCTGGGCAACAGAGTAAGATCCTCGCTCTAAAAGAAAAAAAAGTTGTATTAAAAACCCAGTCTATGATGCAAAGTATGTTATTTTACGTGTACAAGTCTGTAGCCTACACTCTGCATTATGGGCAAAATTATGTTGCATCGAAACATTAAACTTGGTGAGTAGCAAATTCATCTAGCTATGGCCTTAGTAAATACTGAGTTTATCAGTCATCACTAAAAAACATTTATTAATGACCTTTACAGAAGATGATACAAGGTTATTGCTAGCCACATAGTATGATTGTTTGTACAAACATTCCAAAATGGAAAAGCAGAAAACAGTTTTATTCAAGGTATTTTCTAAGTTTAGTTCATAGCTTCAATTCCTATATAAATAATGTATTTGTAATATATTGTCCATAGGATAGATATTACAAATATGTAATAACAAAATCAACAAAGACATACCTGTGAAAAGAAGCCAACTGCCTAGAAAATAAAGGCAGCCCCAGAGTCCACTACTTGCCCAGGCTCCTTGCAAGATTAGGTACCTAATTTTGTATTTCTAATTTTCTATTCATTTTCTTTAAGAAAACCCCCCAAAATCACATAAGCTTTAGGCCCCTCAGAACCTGGAGCTGCTCCAGTGGGGAGTAAATGTTATGTGATTCACATATAATGAGTACAATACTTGGCTGAGCTTTTTCAAAAAACTATAACCAGAGAGATATACCAGGTTCCTGGTTGACAAAATTTACTGCTATTAAAATGTCAAGTCTCTTGAATTTTAATTGAGAATTTCATGCAAGCATAATAGATATTCCAACAGTATTTAGAAAACATAACAGAACTTTGGAAAAAGCTGGGAAACATCTGGAAAGAAATAGGAGTCACTAAGAAATTTTTGGAAAAGATGATTGATTAAACATGAGGAGCTGGATTGAGGGAAATATGGCTGTTTTCCTGGGTATAAAACATGTTCTAAACTTTCAGTAATTTAAACAATGTGGTCCTGGTACAGGAATAGGCATGCTGACCAAAACAGACATTAGGGCATGTAAAAAATTAACAATAAATAAAAGAGGCAATATGAAGACAAATTCAGCAGGGAAAGAGGAAGTGTTCAGAAAAATGGTAATGGTACAACTGGTTAGATAATTGGGAATAAAAATAAATCCACTTTTATTTTAATCTCACATCGTCCACCCAAATGACCTAAATAAAGTAATGAAATATTTAAACAGATCAAATTATAGAAAAATTACAAGAAAAGAAATATTAATATGATTCAAACTCCACAGAGGAATTGTTTGTTTGTTTTTGAGACAAGGACTCGCTTTGTCACCCAGGCTGGAATGTAGTGGCACCATCATGGCTCACCATAGCTGCAACCTCCTGGGCTCAAGCAATCCTTCCTCCTCAGCTTCCTGAGTAGCTGGGACCGCAGGCATGCATCACCTTGCCCAGCCAAGGAATGGTTTTTTAAAAAGCTTAGTAACAATGAAACAAGTTACAAAATGAAATATTGACAGAACTGACAATATAGAACTGAAAAATATTTGCACACACACAAAAAAACCTCATCTGAATTAAAGGCAAGCAATATATGGGGATTAAAATACTTTCTGCAAGTATCTGAGGCTAACATTGACCTTATATAAAGAGCTCATACAAATCTGTAAGAACAGCACCAAGACATGAATAGATTGACATGCATAAGAGCAAGTATGAACACTCTGGCAATTCCTTAAAGTACTCAGCATGGAGTTACCATAGGACCCAGCAACTGAACTCTTATAGACCCAAGACAAATGAAAATATATGTCCTCCACAAAACTTGTACATAAATGTTCATAGGAACATTATTTATAACAGTCAAAATATAGAAACAACTCCAGTATCCATCAACTGATAAATGGATAAATATGTTATATCTGTACAACAAAATATTATTAGGCAGTCAAGAAGAAAACGCTATTTCAAGCTCCAACATGGTTGCCTCTTGAAAACTCACACTGTGTGAAAGAAGGCAGTCACAAAAGATCTTATGTTGTGTGATTCCATTTATATAAAATATCCAGGACAAGCAGACATATAGAGACGTAGAGATAAGTGGTTGCCTAGGTCTGTGAAGGAGCTTGGGGGGAAATAAGGTATGACTGATAATAGGTACAGGATTCCTTGATGGAATGATGAAAATGTTGTAAAATTAATTGTGTGATAGTTGCACAACTCTTTGTATATATTAAAACCCATTTAACTGTTTGCTTTAAATGGGTGAATTGTATGGTGTGTGAGTTGTATCAATATATAGTACATGATATATTATCACAACACTATATATTACTGTACAATATTATAAATAACTTTATGATAATGATGCTTTTTTTAAAGTATGCCCAGCCAAATCACAGAAGAAATCAAGTTAAGAAACTTGAGGAAATTATCAACATTTGTAATAACCAAATAAATACAAATTAAAGCAATAAGGAGATAGTATTAATATTTTGATCAGTCAAAATAACTAGAAAACAGTTTTGACAATTCTCATTGCTGCTAGAATTATGGCAAAACAGACGTTCTCATATATTGTCACTGGCAGTACAAATTGACACTGCCTTTTTTGAAGGCAGTTTAGCAACAGATATCAAGAATTCTACATATAGTAATACTCTGCCTCAGTGGTGTAGCTTATAAAAACATGACACAAGAAATTCTTCCCAAATATGAAAGAAAAAAAATCTTTAATTACAAAGACCCTCATTTCAGCATTATATATGACCGTGAAGAAATGACACATCTTAAATGTCTAGTGATAGTAGAATAGTTAAGTGTGCTGTGGTATACGTATCAGATGAAATATTACACAGCAGTGAAAAATATATTACATTAATATAAGAAAATAATTATTACATAATATCAAGAGAATATGACAGTACAAAACTGTATTCATAGTATTGTTAGAACTAGCCTTAACTATTTCCTTCTTTTTTATATTTTCAAATTATCTTTAATAAACTACCTTAATTTTTTTAATATCTAAGAAAAATAAAACTAACAACAATGTAAAGCACTATATGATGTGTGGTTTATGCTATAATGAGCACCAGATATTCAGAGAAGAGTTTCAAACTCAGTGTTTCAATATTTTATCTGCAAGTGACTATGCTTCTGTGATTTTTTTTAACCCCAATAAAAGTCATTCAGTGAAGCCCTATTTAGGGACACTTCATCTGGCATGTACAAACAAATTACCAAAAAAAAAATCAAAAACCAAATTAGTGATAGTTTATACCTCAATCCATATATGTGATGTATTTTTACTTCACTCTTCTACAATTATATTTATGGTAAACATTTAGTCTTCAAGCTGTTTCAATCTAGATTTGTTAAATATTTTAAAACTAAAAATAATATATAACCTACTTCGAATTATCACCAATAGACTCAAACAGGGCAACAACCTCTTTAAGGAAAGCAAGCTACTTGCATCAAAATGAGAATACTTTCTATTCCTTTAAAAAATATCTAGGTGGCAATATTCTATGTACAATAGGTAATTTATTCGTGGTTTTATTTCAAAAACAGAATATTTCATTAAAATATATAATTCTCTTCACAGATACTTTGGCACACGAAACTCTTCTAAAAATACAGGTTAGACATATAACACAGCGAAGACTGAGGAAGGACAGGATTTTAATGAAAAGTTGCAATAATTTATAAATTGTGCTATTACAATTAAACAGTATAAATGTTCAGAAATTTAACTTGATTTTCAAAATACTGAAAGTTTAATCAAGAATCATTACTGTCTCTGAAGTACTTCTCCTATGTCCACTCCATCTCCATTTTGCCAAAATCCACATAATCAAAATGTTGTATGATTTTTCTTAAGACTTTTATTGAGATCAAAAACTAAGTAAGTGGCCGGGCGCGGTGGCTCACGCCTGTAATCCCAGCACTTTGGGAGGCCGAGGCGGGTGGATCACGAGGTCAAGAGATCGAGACCATCCTGGTCAACATGGTGAAACCCCGTCTCTACTAAAAATACAAAAAATTAGCTGGGCATGGTGGCACGTGCCTGTAATCCCAGCTACTCAGGAGGCTGAGGCAGGAGCATTGCCTGAACCCAGGAGGCGGAGGTTGCGGTGAGCCGAGATCGCGCCATTGCACTCCAGCCTGGGTAACAAGAGTGAAACTCTGTCTCAAAAAAAAAGAAAAAACTAAGTAAGTACACTTGAGCTTCAAGTCTAAAACACAAAACTTGGTGCTGCTTCATTTTACCTTGACTTAGCCAATCAGAATCCAATGTTGCCTGGCAAACCCTCTCACGCTTATTACAATAACAATTCTGTTGCTTGATTTTTAAAGCAGTTAATACATACTCAGATTTTTTATTTTTTTATTTTTTATTTTTGAAATGGAGTCTCGCTTTGTCACCTAGGCTAGAGTGAGTGGTGCAATCTCCGCTCACTGCAAACTTTGCCTTCTGAGTTCAAGTGATTCTCCTGCCTCAGCCTCCTGAGTAGCTGGGATTACAGGCGCATGCCACCGCACCTGGCTAATTTTTGTATTTTTAGTAGAGACGGGGTTTCACCATGTTGGCTAGGCTGGTCTTGAACTCCTGACCTCAGTCTCCCAAAGTGCTGGGATTATAGGTGTGAGCCACTGCGCCTGGCCTCAGAAATTATTTTTAAAATCTATTGGTAAATAGTCAACATTTCAGGAAAAACAATGCAAAAACGTATTATCCTGGTTGCTTTTCCCTGATCAGCGTGTGAAGGCTGAAATGAATAAAGAGAACCATTTCATTTTCATACTGTTCTCATATTCATTTTTCATGTGCCAAGAACTTTGGAAATATAAAGACAAAGGAGACAACAAATCCTCTGCTTTTTCTGTGTATTCTGCACACCACGTATTTCATTACACACCAATGTGTTTGTCAGGTTCAATTGCATTGTTATTTTATATCTTCCTTAGTATATGCAAGAAAAATGGAAACAAAACTTTTAATGGAAAACAGAAAACTTTAACAAATGACAAAGTAGATATGATATTGGCTACACTCTCTGACTACACAATGATATAACCATAAATTAATAAAATTAATTTTGGAAGAAACAACCACTTGAAAAAAGTTAAGTCGCTCCTAAATATTAAGTCAAAAAGCAAGCAACAAATACAGACTACTTAGAAAATAATGTAAAGAGGAATAGCTAGGTGTATTCGTCCGTTCTTACACTGCTATAGGTACACACTACCCAAGACAGGGTCATTTTATAAGAAAAGGAGGTTTAATTGACTCACAGTTCCTCATGGCTGGGAAGGCCTCAGGAAACTACAACCATGGCTGAAGGAGGAGAAGCAAACACCTTCACGAGGCAGCGGGAGCGAGAGAAAAAGCAAGGGCAGTGGGAACCACCGACGCTTTTGAACCATCAGATCTCGTGAGATTTCACTCACTATCACGAGAACTGCATGAGGGAAATCCACCCCCATGATCCAATCACCCCCTACCAAGTCCCTGCCTCAACAGTTGGGGATTACAATTCTAGATGAGATTTAGGTAGGAACACAGCCAAACTATATTACAGCGCAGCAAAATCTGTCATTTAAATATAAATCTAAATGACTTTGCTGTTTTTTTTAAAAAATTAAAGTATACAAACCAAATGTGTAACTGAAAAAACAAACAAACAAAAAACAGCAATGACCCAAGAGAGGGGAAGAAATAATACAAATAAAAAATAAGAAGAAAAGAAACCACTCCTAGGAGACTTGTGCAGTAGATACTACGGCCCCTCACCCAGGCCCCCTTCAGGTCCAAGGCTGTTGCTGGGAGTAATTATTAGCTATTGATGGTTCACAGCTGAATCAATTTTCTGGAATTGACCTTGGCTAAAGGAATTTGCCTGAGTATGTGTATGTCTCTTCTTCAAGGGCAGTGCACAGTCCAATGACTGGATTCAACGCAGGGATTCAAAGACCCAGCCCTGGCGCCTTGGATTGGTACATCTCTGAATGATCTTTCAGTCTCGAGCCTCCCCCTGGAACCAGCTGAGGCTACTGATGCAGCTGCATCTCAGTTTGGCTTCTTCCTCTGCTCACTATTATTGTCTCCCTGGCTTTCTCAAAGGAGTTCTTTCTGAGAGCACTCTTTGATAAACTCCTACAGGTAAATCTCAGAGTCTCAGGGCATCTAACCTGCAGCAGCTAGTGCTGGAAGTGATCCTAGGAAAGTGGCTTTAAAATGAGTTTGCAGGCACAGCCAGGTCCCCCACTGGTGGGCAGATACTGAAGACCCATCACTGGGGATAGATGGAACATGGATACCTCTGGCATAAGACAGTGGTGCAAGTATTAAAACGTTCCTGGTGTGAGCTGGCATTAAATACCAGTAAAAGGGAATGTACTGGCAGGTGCAGTATCTTAGGATTTTGAGAGATAGAGAAAGTGATCATTACAAGGATTAGGGAATTGGCTGCTGCTGACAACAATGGATGCCCTGGAGGAAGACAGTGAAAGGCTGAGGTTAATTATCACCAATTAAGGGTAAGCAGGAGAGTCAGACGGCCTCTTCCACGAGATATAAAGAGATTCTCATCTTCCATGAGCCAGCACCAAAAGAGGCTAAGAATCAAGCCCAGGCCTCAACGATAAGAGTAACAGACCTGGAGAGCACCTGTTGGGAAGAAGCTGATCTTAAGGCATGGCATGGAGGCATATTGAATTCCCACTTTCTCTCCAGACTCCAGGCCTATAGAAGTGGCCCACTTCATCCAGCACTGTCTGCTTGCTTGAAGATGAGGCAGTCATCTGCCTTGCAAGGCCACAGGCATTCCCTTCAGATCCACTTCTACCTCCTCTTTCAGCCATCAGATAAATGAGTAGGGTTGAGTCATAACATGAGCCAGCCTGTTGAGAGAGGGAAGAGATGATGCCCTCAAAAGGAGACGTAGGACCAAGCTGACATGTATCAGCAGAAACCAAGAGAGGACATTTGGTGTTGGATCAAATTGAGTAGGAGATAAGGCTGGATAAAGGAGGGTCAATCAAGATGGAGCACTGTCCTGTGAAACAGGATTTAACCCTGACAAGCAACCGAGGAGTTGGTGACAACACACTACAAGCTCTTAGGAGCTTGTAGAATACATGGCCACATTATGTGAGAGGAAGTGCTGGAACGTCCACGGCAGACAGGAAAATAAAGGATCAAAAGGTTAGGAAAATGATCTAGAGTGAATATATCCTGTTGAGTGCCAAAAAACCCACTCAGCAGTGACAGACTGTGGGAGGGGCCAGAGGACACTGTTTAATAAAGCAACAGAGAAAGTCATAGGGATGAGTGGCATCAGCATGTCTGTGAAGGTCAGTGTGGCCATCCCCTGTGGGCTTGGGCCGATATTGGGAATACTGGTACAGAACTGGGCTCCCTGATAACAATGGGAATGATAGTGTCCTGCAGTGATGCGGGCAGATTGTAGGTGATTGTTCTAATGGCTGGTAAGGTTGGATGGAAAGAGAGAGAGGTGTCTGACTCACAGAGACGTGGCAGTTGCTTAATAGAACACAGCATCTGTAGGGACATCTTGGATGAGCAGCCAATAAGCATATTACTCAAATTATACAACCAGGATAAATCAAGACCAAGAGCAGTGGCTTGTGCCTGTAATCCCAACACTTTGGGAGGCCAAGGTAGGAGAATCATTTCAAGATCAGCCCGGGCAATGTAGTAAGACCCCTGCATCCCTAAAGAAATTTTAAAAATCACCCAGGCATGGTGGCATGAACTCCCAGCTACTCAGGAAGCTGAGGTAGGAAGATCGCGTGAGCCCAGGAGTTTGAGAGTGCCGTGAGCGATCACCACGCATGCCACTGAGCTTCAGCCTGGGCAACAAAGTGAGACCCCCATCTCCAAAAAGAAAAGAAAAGAAATCGACCATGGATCTTCAGGAGATTGAGACCAGTCACCCCAATAAACGTGACCATATTCTGCCTAGTTTCTGGATCTGAGCCACTACTCAGACTAGGAATTCATTGGCTGAAGGATACACCAGGTCCCAGGAAGAATTCTATCACCTACAGCAAGTATATATGATAAAGATTCCCCCAGTCTTTTTTCCAAAGGGACATATAGCCATTTGTTTGGGCGGATGGGGGGAAGAGGAATTCCCGACATTTCAAGGGTTTGAATTCACATTGATGCTAAAGGACCCAAAGTGTCATCAAGTCCCCATTTGCCATAGTTAAGAGTGGGCACATTCCCAAGCCAGGTAATAAATTCAATCCTGGGTTCAAGACCAGCTTGGGCAATGTAGGGAGACGTTGACTCTATAAAAAATTTAAAAATTAGCCAGGTGTTGTGGCACACACCTGTGGTCCCAGCTACTTAGGAGGCTGAGGTGGGAAAATCGCTTGAGCTCAGGAGGTCAAAGCTGAAGTGAGTTATGATCGTGCCACTGCACTCCAGCCTGGGCGACAGAGCAAGACCCAATCTCAAACCAAATAATAAAAAATTAAAAAAAAATTTTTAAACCAAGACATATAATAAAAATCATTGTTGTTTTTAGTCACTGAATTTTATAGTTGTTTATGGTGCAACAACAGATAACTAAGACAGAACTCGGTATTTGGAAATGGTTGGTGTCTGCCTTAAGAAAAACTTGCAGCCTTACCTTTGGGACCAGGTGGTAGGCAGGAGATGGAAGTCCTTAAAGAGATCATTATTGAAGGTTTGAAATACAGTAATGAAATAGCTATTGGAGGCTTAAGGAAAGGGGACATATTATAATTTATTAACAGGAGGCGCAAACCCCACAGAAGACAGTGGTGAAACTGTCATCTACGGGAATGCAGAAAACAGAAATGTACCTAAGGAACTCATAGGTCTGACTGAGAATAGTTATAGGCACACTGCTGAAAGTACTAACTGTTTTTATTTTGCTTTGTTTTTGTTTTTAGCTGCATATGAAAAGCACATGAGGAGTAGAATAGGAAAACAAGAGAAATGTACAGTTTTAAAGCGAAATTTAGGGGAAATATAAAGAAATCAGGATTTGGTTTGGTACCCCTTTGTGGGATGAACCTCTATTGAAATTTGTGTGATGTTTTCATTGTGAATAGACTGGGATTATAAATTTTTGGAAGAAATCCCACAGAGGTGAAGAGCTACATCCTATCAAGGGTATACACCGTTAAAATGATTTATTACTGTTGATGTTGCTCTTGATCACCTGTCTGAGCTAGTATTTGTCAGGTTTCTCCACTTGAAGTTACTCTTTTCTCCTTCCCATGCTGAACTCTTTGGAAGGAAGTCGCTTAATGAGTCGGGAGTTATGCCCCTTTTCCTTGAGGGGTCACTTTTCTTTTCTTCTTCTTCTTCTTCTTCTTTTTTTTTTTTTTTTTTTTTTTTTTTAAGAGATAGGGTCTCTCTATGTTGCCCAGGCTGGTCTTGAACTCCTGGCATCAACTGATCCTCCCACCTTGGCCTCCCAAAGTGCTGGAATTACAGGTGTGAGCTACTGGGCCTGGCCTTCAACTTTCTTTTTAACTAAATGTGCTTAAATCTGTTTCTGGTTTCTGAATTGTTTTCATTGATCTGGTTATCTATCCTTGCTTCAATATCACACTGTCTTATATAATAAGGGGCAGGGAAATCCCCTCAAAATAATTTATATCTTCATTTTTAATTGTGATAAAAATATACATAACATAAAATGTACCATTTAGTCATTTTTAAGTGTAGAGTTCAGTAGAATTAGTACATTCATGTTGCTGTACAACCAGTCCCTAGAACTCTTTTGATATTACAAAACTGAAACTCTATACTCATTTAAAAACAACTCTCCATTTCTCCCTTCCCCCAGCCACTGACAACCACCATTCTACTTTCTATCTCTATGAATTTAACTATTCTATGTAGCTGATACAAGTAGAATTATACAATTCCTACAAATCATCAATTTGTCTTTTGTAAGTGATATATTTCACTTAAGCATAACATCTTCAAGATTCATCCAAGTTGTAGCATGTGTCAGAATTTCCCTATTTAAGGCTGAATAATGTTCCTCTCTCTCTCTCTCTCTCTCTCTCTCTCTCTCTCTCTCTCTCTCTCTCTGTGTGTGTGTGTGTGTGTGTGTGTGTATGTGTGTAACATTTTGTTTATTCATTCATCATTTACTAAGTTTCTGTTGGCACCTGTGTTCCTTCTACCTTGTGGGTATTGTGAATAATGCTGCTATGAACATGAGTGTACAAATATCTCTTCAAGATTCTGTCTTCAATTCCTTTGGGCATATGCTCAAAAATGGAATAGCTGAATCATATGATAATTCTATTTTTAATTTTTTGAGGAATCGCCTGCTGCTTTCCCATGGTTGCCATATAATTTTAAGTTCCCATCGACAGTGCCCAAAGGTTCCAATTTCCCCACATCTTCACCAACACTTGTTATGTTTTTTGGATAACAACCATCCTAATGTATGTGAGGTGGTATCTCACTGTAGTTTTGATTTCCATTTCCCTAGCGCTAATAATGTTGAGTTTTTGGCCGTTTGTACATCTTCTTAGGGAAATGTCAACTGAAGCCCTTTGGCCATTTTTTAATTGGGCTGTTTTTTATTTTTGTTGAATTCTAGGAGCTCCTTCCATATTCTAGATATTACATCTTTATCAGATATATAGTTTGTGAATATTGCCTCCCATCTTGGGAATTACCTTTCCACTCTTTTGATAGTATCCTTCAACGCATGGAAATTTTAAATTTTGATGTAGTCTATTATTTACATTTTCTTACTTGTGCTTTTGGTGTCATAGCTAACAAATAATTGTCAAGAAGCTTTCCCCCTAGGTTTTCTTTTAAGAGTTGTATTGTTGTAGGTCTTATATTCAGGTCTATAATCCATTTTAATTTTTGCATATGGTATAAAATAATGGTCCAACTTCATTCTTTTGCATGTGGATGTCCAGTTTTCCTGCACCATTTGTTGAAAAAAAAAATCCTTTCTCTATTGAATAATCTCAGCACTTTTGTTGAAAGTAATTTTATTTGTATATTTGAGGATGTATATCTGGGCTCTCTAGTCTTCTTCAATATAATTTGTGATGGTTAAATTTATGTATATAAAAATATACTGTTACTGTTTCTTTGGGGAACTCAAACAAATACGTAAATTTTAAGATAGAAAAACAGCATTCAAAATTGCATATAGAGTATGAGTTCAGGTATTTTTACAATAGAAAAAAGTTAACAAATTAAAGTAGTATGTATTTGTTATAGATAACTTGGCAGGTAAAGTATAAAAAAGAAAAAAAATCAGATCCTCTCATTTTGATGTATTTCATTCACCATCAAGAAATATTATAGATCGCCTGTGTAAGTAATTTAATCTCATTACAAAATAGGAATCATACTTTTTGGACTGTTTTGTAACCAGCTTTTTGTGACTAATGCCACATTTTAACATTGCCCAAAGGCATTGTTTCTGAAGAACATTATATAAATGTCTGTATAAATGCTTTTCATATATTCTGATATCTAAATAATATACCACAATTTATTTCACTATTTCCGTTAGTGTTCTCGCTATTTTAAGTAATGTTGCAATAAACATAATTATACTAAAATTTTTATGGATATTTATTATTATAACCTTAGGCATATACCACTTTAATAATAACAATGAAGAATTTTATTTGAAAAAAGAAAGTAAAACTTTTCTTGAGCTTCTTATACACTGATCTTTTCTTGAATACCTTTCCTCAGTAGTATTTCTGGACTTTCCACAACTTTAAATATAGCTTTTTTTATATATAGCTCTAGATTTTCCTCTTTTTTTTTTTTTATAGTTTCAAAATGACCGGACAACTATCTGTTTTTCTCCATTAGAGAACTCAATTAAAATTCTTAAGATTTTTAGTTATTTTATTTGGGAAATTATTGAGTTCTCTTCTCTTACAGCAACTTTGAAGATCAAATCTCATCTTGGTTTTAAAATTTAAACTTTATTTCCAAAAATAAAATTGAATTAATTTAAATGCCATAATCATTTCTAAAAGGTTTTTTTGTTTTGTATTTTTGACGGAGAGGGGTAAGAGTACTTTTTACTTGCTTATAGTCAAAATTAAACCCTTCAAGTAAATAGCAAATTTCTCATATTTCCTGCCTTAAATATCACAAATTTATTCTTACCAAGTCTATCATAGATGGTTAGGTCATAAGTGAGTAGGCATGGAAAATTGATTTCTAATTTCTTTTATTTTTTCTAATATTCACCTGTAAGTATTCCTCTGACAGGGTGTTTAGGATTGAATGTTTCTGTCTCCCCCCAAAGCATATATTCTGAAGCTCTAATTCCCAATGTGATAGAAGCTAGAGATGGGGCTTTGGGGATATAATTAGTGTTACATGAGGTGATGAGGCTGTGGCTCTCATAATTGGATTAGTGTCCTCATGAGTAGACTATCAGAGAGCTAGACATTCCTTTCCCAGGTGCATTCTCAAAAACAGGTCAAGTGAGCACACAAGATGGCAGCTTCCCGCAGGCAAAGAGAAGAGTCAGCAGAATAAAACCTACCTTGCTGGCACGCTGATCTTGAAATTCCATCCTTTAGAACTGTGAGAAATAAATTTTGTCTGTTAACCCACCCAGTCTGTGGTGTTTTGCTATTGTAGGCTGAGCAGAGCAAACTAAGACACAGGATTTAGTAGTAAATTTATTTTTCAATACTGATCGATGACAACTCAAAACTTCACATTTTAACCTAATAATCTGTTTGTTTGCAGTTTAAAAGTTATATTTTGGTGACTTGTAAAAAATCATTAAGTGGGGGTTCTGGGATCTTGATAGTTGTTTACATAGATGTGTTAACTTTGTGAAAATGTGTTCAGTTGTACTCAATAATTAGTGTACATTTCTAATGTATTTATGCTTAATCAAAAAGTTCCCTTTAAATCCTATTTCAAACAATAAAAATATTAAGATTTTTTTAAAAGTTATCTTTAAAAATAACTTAAGATTTAAGTATTTGGTGTGATTTATAGGAGTAATTTATTCTCACCCTATTCCTGTAAGTTCAACATTCATTTTCAACATGTAAAAACATAAACTACACTGACATTACCAAAAGGGATTAACCCCAAGGACATAAAATGAAATAATACAGTTGATAAAATTAACATTCTATTTAAAAGGTTTCAAGTTCTTTAACTATTTTCTTGTTAACTGTATTACAGCTGGTTCTACTTTCAATTCGTTGCTGTTTTCAGTTGTAGCTGTAAATTGAAGAATATTTTAGGCCCCATGTCCATCAAAATTCAGAGAAATAAAATCCATATTTGCATTACTCATCATCATGTATTATTCATGCAGAAACAGGGCAGTTAGTTTTCTTCAGCCTTCTGCATTACATGACATCAGACGCAAGCCTTAGAAATGAAAGCAGAGACATGCTAACCATGTGGCTTCCTCCTAGCCTCCATGATGGTCTAAAGAAACACTTGCAGTATAAGAATACTTTAAATGAATGATTTCTATGACTTTTCTGACGGATCTTTATCTATTGATTATCTGTTTTGTCCTTTCCTCAATTAGATGAATAGTACATTCCCTAATGAGTTTTTTATTTTTAAATCATAGCAATCAGTTCACCTTTTATTATGTTACTTCAGTAAATTTCCTTTTGATTTTATATATGCAGTTTAAGGATACAACTCTATTAGCAATATTAGGAACATATTTAAAATTTCAGATACACAACATAGCCTTTTAAATGCTATTCAGTCTTTAAATAAAGCTTTAAAAGATCTTGACATATACCTGCATTTGGCTGGTATTATAGACCCAAGAAATTAAGGACAAAAAGATTCTCCCCAAAAACAGCATTTATTGCAATATCTACAACCATGACACGCTCTGTCACCCAGAGTGGAGTGTAATGAAATGATCACCATGCTGGCCTAATTTTTTATTTTGTGTAGAGATGGGTGTCTCACTCTGTCGCCCAGGCTGGTCTCCAACTCCTGGTCTCAAGCAATCCTCCTGCCTCGGGTTCCCAACGTGCTGAGACTACTGGTGTCAGCCACCCACACTGTGCCCCTCCCATCTTACCTGCCTGCAAGAGCCAAGGAAATGCCCTAAGCACTGTCCACATAGTAACAGGAACTGCTTCTGCTTACATTAGAGGCGAGTTTTGCACTCAATGTGGCACCTCAATTCCCATTTAATCTCCTTTATTTTCTGGTCTCTACATCATTAATATCAAAATAGAGTGAAATAGGACGTACTTAGAAATTTAAGATCAAATTTTAAACTGCCACCTAGGCCCCTGGTTAAGTACAAATCCTGGTACTATCTCATAAAAGTGTCCTGAAACAGAGTTCTACATGGATGTCCCTATTCCCAAACATCAGCTTGGGGTCAAAGAGTCTTTAGTCTCTAGACTATTTCCCATGGCCTGAACCGATCCTTTTATTTTTCTTCCCCTTCCAGATTTTGCCTGCCTCTCTCTCTCATCTTTCCTTCTCTACCTAAATGCTATCAAACTGTTTCCTTAAGACACATTCCCCAGGAAGATTTCATGTTCACACACAGCTTTCATTTGAATAAAATTGTACAGCCCAATGAATGCATAATTTAACAATGTTCTTTAGCACGCCATAAATGTGGCTTTTATTTTACCCACTTTACAAGATTTGGAGCAAAATATTAATGAAACTTCATAAACACCAATTCAAGTATCATTTTGGTTTTTAAATTAATTAGGTAGCTGTATGTTAGAGGAAAGAACTTCCAAGTAGGCAGTACAGCAGGGAGGAGCTTGGGCTTGGGCCTTACCACTCAGGCTCCAAACTCACTGCAACTTAAGGCAAATTACTCAGCCGATTACTCAGTCACACTGTGCCTCAGTTGCCTCATCTATACATAATGGCAATAATAGGACCTGGAAGGCTTATGAAGATTACATGCCTTTCTCCATGAAAACACTCAGTAAAATTAGCCTTTATTAATATGTCATCTGAGCTGAAATATAAGGAAGAATATAAAACAATATATTCACAGGAATGAGATGTATTAGCTCTTACACCTTTCTTCAAAACTGTCTTTCCATTTTCTGTAGTCCAAGACAATAATTATTATGATGAAACTATGATTATTTTTCAAAGTAATAAAATACAAGGTAACGATTTTGAGAGGGCTTTGCATTTTGGAAAATAAAAGGTAGGAGACTTTGAAAGTAGACAGTTGAAGCAAAATGTGGTAGCAGCTTCACTTGTAATCTTTCATTTCATTCTTTTTTCTTTAACAATCATACTATTGTAAAAGGGTTTTTCTCCTTTTCTGCATCGATGGGAAGTGTTGCAGGCTTATTTTATTCTCTACTAAATTCAAGCGTTTTAGTAGAAAAAGTAAAATGTAACACATATTCTTACAATATTGTCCACATGAAAGATTTACTACAACAAAAATGATTTCTGAAGGCATTAATACCAGGAACAATTAATGTTTAAGTCGCAAACGGAGCAGATGTTTACGCTGACAGGGAACAGACAAAAGGGCGTCCATGCTTCAACAAAATGAGAGAGTTTTCCGTTTGCAGCCTGAACTTGACACTGTTGAAATGCGTGCATTTCGGTGGCCCCGTGACATTACATGCGTCCCGAAGCTGAGCAAGATCAGCCGGGGCCGCGCTCCCTGTAACGCGCAGCCCTCCGGGGACGCGCAGAGCTGGAGCGGCGGGCGGGCGCGCGCGCGCGGCTAACGGGCCCGCGCAGTCTCTGCGCGTCCCCGACCCGGGATCCCGGGAGGCCTAGACCCGCGCGACGACTCAGGGGAAGGGGTGGCTGCGCTCACCTGCAGCCAGGAGAAGACGGCGAGGAGAGGTGGCCGCTCAACATGGGCGGAAACCAAAGGGCTCGCCGGCAGGCAACGCGGTGTGAGGGTTGGTGATTTATCTTCTTGGTCCCTGAAAATCCACCCCAGTTTAGCCCGGAGGCCTGAACTCGATTTGTGCAAAACTTCCTGCGAGCAGCTCGTAAAACGAAGGCGCGTCCCTGGGTGGGCTCGAACCACCAACCTTTCGGTTAACAGCCGAACGCGCTAACCGATTGCGCCACAGAGACTCCCATGCCGTTTACTCCTTCTGCCACAGTCTTTACGAAGAATATTAAAGGCAGTGTGTGACTTGCCCCTTTCTGCTTTCTGATTGGTACTATCAGAACCAAACTATTTCACTTAATGTTTCCAACCCTCTTAATTCTATTTTCCACCTTTTAAGCATATCGAAAAATTATACAACAAAATCAAGCAGAATTGCAGATTGCAGGATGTATTACTATTGCTCCCCTCACCAAGTCCCATTTGGAAAGTTTTGTTTCAGAAAAATAACTATTTCTGATTAGTTTTCTTTTATGAGGAAATCAAAGTTTTCATCTTGTGAGCTGAGAAAGTTTCCTTTTGTTTCAAACAATTTGCCCAGTGCTTTGCTCGCTAATCTCTCGTGATTTACTTGTGTATTATCCCAAGGTCATCTGAATTGTATTTATTTGACTGCTTTATTTTTATTTTCAGGTATTATTAAATGTATAGATTAAATCCCTATTTGTTTTGTGCTAAAGACAGTACAATGGATTTCACACTAACATGTTGTTACTGGAAAGAAACATCGGGGGAAAAAAAGCTACAGGAACATTCCTTAGTCCCAGTGGGTTGTAGTTTATTGCTAAAAAAAATCTGCCCTCCTCCCTGGAATTAGCCTATACACCCACATCGAAGCCATACCCCTTAAAACACACATCTCGAAAGATAATTAAAACCCAATTTGAGGAAAGAGAAGTTGAAGAAGAAAAAGGAATGATGTATAACTCCTGAAAACTGTTAGCACAGCAACACTCCAGGCAAGCGTGTTCCATCCCTATAAATACTTAAATGAAAGTCGTTCCCTTTGTGTGAATGTTTCCTGGTGCTTTTGAAGGTACTCTTCAAAGTTCCAAACGCTCTTTTTCTCCCTTCTTCTCTCCTCAAAGAATTGCGAGTTTCCACTTGAGAACGTGATGTTTAAATTTTTAACAGTCTCTGAATTGCTCGGTACAGAATCCCTCCAAAAACAGTCGCTATCGTGATTTACAGTCGTTGTAAGCGACGCGTCTTAGTCCAATCAGCATTTTGAGTTCCCGTTGCGTGATAAAACAACTTAAATTGGCTTTGGAACCAATTAGAAGCCGAGTTCCCTGAAAGCGTTGAGATGTTAAACAGCTGTGAATTCACGCCAAGCTGCACCACTCCTCTTTCAACAAACTTTTGGAAGTGCACTTAAAATTTTTGAATTTGAAAAAACAATCTAGGAAATGCTTCTACAGAGCATATGAGAAGTCTGATTTCATTAGACGATGCTGCCTTTTCTACTTGGTAATATTTTATGCACCTTAGGTACTGGCTTTTCTCCAAATACCAAACTGAGTGTCCTTTCCTCTATTGTTTTTGTGACTATCCAGTTAGAACAGACCAACTGGTGTACCTCACTGCCCCTTCATGCAATATTTACTCTCTTGTTTAATGTAGTATTAGGAATGGTTCTACTCATGTAGAGCTCTTCAGCTCCAATATCTTTTCCTCACTTCAGTCATCATACTAGCATTCAACTTTTAAAAAGAGAGATAATGAGAAGCAGTTGATGAGAAAAACTAACTCAGGAATATGAACTCGTGTAGGCTTAAAAATTGTCTACGTAATTACCACTATTGGTTTTAAAACTGTCAAGCCTGATTCTGTAGCTTTTAACATCTTACATAAAATAACTGGCTGTTTCCATGGTTAGTTAGCTCTGCCTTTTATTCCCTCTCCACTTGAAAATACTTCAAGGGAGCATATAAATATTTAAAATATCGAATAAACTCTGAACATTTTATTCCAATTATCTATATCAAACAGCTTTTATGCAGAATGACCACTAACAAAAATAAGGGGACAGTATGCATTGTCATTGAAATCTTTGTGATTATCTCATCTTAGGCCATAAAATTTATGTTCAGTTTTTAAAGTCAAACCAAGACCACTGGATTTTTAGAAACATATTATTTTTACTTAATTTTAAGATAACCTAAGATAAATGATTCCTATAGCTTCATTAGCACTTGGGTTTTTATAATTGCTGAAAGTGAAATGGACTGGGCCTTTTGCCCCCTTTTTTGTATATTGTACGCAACTAAACTGCAAGTTTACTTTTCCCAAGAATATGCCCTATGAATGGGGTTCATCTGTGCAGATTAATGGGCCTATATATTTTATTTTCTTTTGGAGAGGAAAAGAGAGACATAAGCAGGAACATCTGTGCAACTAGGATTCACCTGTTAAGACACAGGCAAGACACAATGGACCACACTGATCTGTAGACCTTCCAGATATCAGGAATCCAAGGCTTTCAGATAATATTCCTCCAGCTTCATGCTAACAGCATAGGCAACTCACAGGATTGCCATTAGCATGATTGTGCATGACCTGAATTCTTCTTCATTTCTGTATTTCAGAAGTGTGGTGATAGAGTTGTTAAAAATGAAAAACCCAGTTAGAATTTTTATTTATTTATTTATTTAAATAGCCAGATGTGGTGGCTCATGCCTGTAATCCCAGCACTTTGGGATGCTGAGGTGGGTGGGTCACCTGAGGTCAGGAGTTCGAGACCAGCCTGGCCAACATGGTGAAACTTGTCTCTACTAAAAATACAAAATTAGCTGGGCATGGTGGTGCCTGTAATTCCAGCTACTCAGAGGCTGAGGCAGGAGAATCACTTGAACCCAGGAGGTTGAGGTTGCAGTGAGTCGAGATCACGTCATTGCACTCTAGTCTGGATGACAACAGCAAAAACTCTGTCTCAGAAAAAAAATTAGAATTTTAAAAAAATCTAGTGAGTTACAGAAGTCATCCCAATAAATGGAAGACAGTGGCACCAGGAAATAAGTTAAAAGATAACACTACACAGATGTCACTAAGAACAAGAGAACTATGAACCCAATTCTCAAAACAAATACAAGTCACATTTTATAACTGATTTATAAGTAAAAGTAAATCGAACCCTTCCAACCAGTCTCAAGCTTAAACCACATTTCCTACTCACCAAAAGTATCCTTCTCATATAAAACTGGAGGACTAGAGTCACTTATGTTTAACAATCCAACAGCAGCATCACAGAAACTAGCATTCAGCTGGGCATGGTGGCTCACACCTGTAATCCCAGCACTTTGAGAGGCTGAAGCTGGAGGATAGCTTGAGACCAGGACTTGAAGACCAGCTGGGGCAACATAGGAAGACCTCATCTCCCTAGAATACAAAAATTAGCTGGATATGGTGGTGTGTGCCTTTGGTGCCAGCTGCCTGGGAGGCTGAGGCAGGAGGAGCACTTGAACCTGGCGAGGTTGAGTCAGCTGCAGTCAGCCATGATCATGCCACTTCATGCCAGCCTGGGTGACGGAGCAATATCCTATTTCAAAAAAAAAAAAAAATGGAAACCAGCATTAAGATATATTAGCATATTTCTTTTTTATTATTTTTAAAAGTTGTATCACTTAGTTGGAAAATCTAGTGAAATTATTCAGATAATTATCTTCAAAGAGATGTGGTTCAAGAGGAAACGTAAAGGGGGTCAAAATAATGTACCAATATTCTGCCTGGTAGGTTCAAACAAAAATTAATTTTTTTTAACTTCATGAACCTCTCTTTTGCATATGGAAGTACTTTTAAACCGTTTTTTATAGCTTTAATAATGCAGAGCTAACATTTTAATCACTGCAGATCTCTTAGTAGAAGAGTGTTATTTGCAAACAGTATCAATGATATCTGGGTCCAGACCAATAAAATCTTAGATCTAGCTAGAAATGGTTGCGGGGTGGAGGGGTGAGAAGGAGAAGAACTTTAACTTTCTTCAGTATACTGGTATACAGGGGAAACTTCTGCTGAAAGATCATAGGGCTGTCCTAGAAAATTGGCTAAGTTCTGTATCATTATCCATCTCCTGACTACAACGCTATTAACTAGGGAGCCACGGCCTTTAATTTTCCATGATGTGTTCACAGAAGCAACTTGGGGCAACGGTTCTTTGCTATTCCATATATATAGTAAAAATGCTGACAAATTGGCAGTCCTGCCTGTCTTTCTGAACTCAGCTATTAAAAATCATCATTAAAACTGTTAGAATAGATACAGATATCCTCTTTCCATTTGCTTCAAAATAATAAAGTAAGCAGGTGCCCAAGGAAGACTGGAATCCTCAGCTGTGACTGTCGGAGGCTGTGTGCAGGGAATAAGCGGGTCAAACAATCCACTGAGGAACTCAGAGACAAAAAAAGTGTGGGAGAAAAAAAAGGGGGAGAAAAAAAGTGTGGAATGAACTCAGCAAGGTAGGCAAATGGAGGAAGAGCATTGAATATTTCGTGATTCAGGGTAAGTGCTCTTTTTATTTCCTCCTCTAGAAAATTAATAATATTTGCCCTACCTAATTAATAGGCCTATTAGAAATTAACACGTGGATTTATGGTTTTTCACTCTAAAATGTTAGACAAATATGCCATTTAAAATTTTAAAACTAAGGCCAGCCATGGTGACTCACACCTATAATCCAGTGTTTTGGGAGGCTAAGGTGGGAGGATTGCTTGAGGACAGGGGTTCAAGACCAGCCTGGGCAACATAGTAAGACCCTGTCTCTACAAAAATAATAACAATAATAAAGTTAGCTCGGTCTGGTGGCATGTGCCTATAGTCCTAATTACTTGGGAGGCTGAGGCAAGAGGCTGGCTGGAGCCCAGGCATTTGAGATTACAGTGAGCTGTGACCATACCACTGCACTCCAGCCTGGGCAACAGAACAAGCCCCTGTCTCTAAAACAAACAAAGATGAATAGTTCTGTTTAAAATAAATAAAAGAAAAAAATACTACCCTAATTCAATCAGAGGGTACAATTTTGGTTAAACTAGAGAATCTAAGCCTCTTGCCATTATGGTCAAGATGAGTTATTCAGGGAAAGCTACCAGGCAGCATCACATACTTCCTAGTGGCCTCCAGGTGTTCCCAGCAGTGGCATAGAGGGCGTGACATAAGGATGAAACCAGCCTGGGCAACATGGTGAAACCCTTCCTACCAAAAATCAAAAAGTTAGCCGGGTGTGGTGATGCATGCCTGTATCCCCAGCTACACCAGAGGCTGAGGTGGGAGGATCCCTTGAGCCCAGGGAGACAGAGGTTGCAGTGAGACAAGATTGTGCCACTGCACTCCAGCCTAGGTGGCAGAGCGAGACCTTATCTTAAAAAAAAAAAAAAAGGATGAAAACACCGCCCTCCATTTCCACAGTTCCAGGAAATTTCAGGTATGGGGGGGTACAGACCAAATGCCCCAGAAATGGCTCCCACCTTGCTATCTTGAACGAAAGGCAACTAACTCATGAAGACAATTGTTTCTAGTAAAATGTTGGTACTCGGCACATAGTTCATTCAACAAATAGTTGTTGCATCATTATAATTTTTAAGTCATAGAAACGTTAGTAATGTTCAACTTTTCACAAAGATGGTGTCATCTTAAAACTTACTGAAGACTGGTTTTATATTTAGATTTATATAACTGGTTATTTGAATATATTTAAATAAGGGGGAAATTCCTTTACTGTTTCAGAACCAAGCAAGATTCACCTGTTTTGTGTTCATTTGCCTCTTAAAGGCAAGTGTTGAAGAGCAAATAGGTAGCAATGGCTACTTTATATTTTTGGCCCTAACTATGCCAATCTAATTAGAATTCCCTGTATTTAAAACAGTTCCCTTTACTTATTGTAAGGCATTTTAGTGTGTTTTATGAGTAATATCAAAAACTATTTTAAAACTTCACACAATTTATAGACAATCTGTAAGGTCACATGCTTTTAAAATAGTAGCCAATTTAACTTCACTCTTGAATTCTTTACAATCTAGGTCAAACTAAGTTATAATTTAGGATTGTCTTTAAACAGCCATTCAGAAACAAAACTGTAGAACTGCTGTGTATTTGTGATTGGGAATGGTGCTTTTGCCAACTTAAAAGGATTAAAGCAGAGGAGACATACACAAATATAAAAATTATGTGTGATCATATGACTTAAGATAATTAAAAAGAAAGCCACAGATCATGAAAAATAAAAGAAAACGAGTGCAATTTACAGGTTCCTAATATGAAGCTGACCAAAAAATTAGTGTAAGAGTTTATCATGGGAGACTTTAGGAATCCCAAGTTGGCCAAAGGAAAGACTAATAAAAATCCCAATCAGTTATGGAAAAAAAAAACCTTTTTAAATAAAGTTTTTAAGTTTTTAAATTTCAAAGTACTGCTATTCCTGAAGGTGATTTTATAATAGCATCTTTAAGATTTCACCATGTTGGTCAGGCTGGTCTCGAACTCCTGACCTCAAGTGATCCACCGGCTTCGGCCTCCCAAACTGCTGGAATTACAGGCGTGAGCCACCATGGCTGGTATGGTATTTGTTTCTTAAGTATTTGGTAGAATTCAGCAGTGAAGCCATCAGGTTCTGGGCTTTGAGGGAGACTTTTTGGTAAGAGACTTTTTATTACTGATTCAATCTTGTTACTTGCTAGTCTAGTAACGAGACCAACCTGCTATTGGATCTTTATGATTCAATCTTGGTAGATTCTGTGATTCAATCATGACTCTTCAAATGTATTTGTGAAGAAATAGAAATATTTAGATCTATTGGTCCCTTCAGGTTTTCTAATTCTTCATGATTAAACCTTGGTAGGTTGTATGTGTTCAGGAATTTATCCATTTCTCTTAGATTTTCCCACTTTTGGCTTACAGTTGTTTATAACAGTCTCTTATGATCCTTCGTATTTCTGTGGTATCAGTTGTAATGTCTCCTTTTTCATCTCTGATTTTATTTATTTGAGTCTCCTCTTTTTCTTTTCTTAGTCTGGATAAAGGTTTGTTGATTTTGTTTATCTTTTCAACTAACCACCTCTTTATTTCAATGATCCTTTGTATTGTGGGTTTTAGTCTCTATCTTGTTTATTTCTGATCTAATCTTTGTTATCTTTTTCCTTCTACTAATTTTATGTTTAGCTTGTTCTTCTTTTTCTAATTCCTTGAAATGCAAGGTTGGATTGTTTGAGATCTTTTGGCTTTTCTGATGAAGGTGTTTATGTTATAAACATCACTCAGAACTGTTTTTGCTATATTGTATAGGCTCTTATATACTGTGATTCCATTTTCATGTGTCTCAAGAAATTTTTAAATTTCATTTTTAATTTCTTTGTTGACTCACCGGTTATTTGGGAGCGCGTTGTTTAATTTTCATGTATTTGTAGAGTTTTCAAAGTTTTTCTTGTTATTCACTTCTAGTTTTATTTTATTGTGGTCAGAAAAGATACTTGATGTAATTTCAATTTTTAAAAATTTGTTCAGCCTTGTTTTATGGACAACATATGATCTATCCTGGAGAAAGCTCCATGTGCTGATGAGAAGAATGACATGTTCTACAAATGTCTGTTAGGTGCATTTGGTCTTTGGTGCAATTCAAGCCTGATGTTTCTTTGATTGTTTCTGTCTGATGATCTGTCCATCCCTGAAAGCGGGGCATTTAAATCCCCTACTTTTATTGTATTGCAATTTATCTCTCCCTTTAAGTCTAATAATATTTGCTTTATACACTTGGGTGCTTTTTTCATGATCTGTTTATCCTCTAAATACTTCAGTGTGTTTTCTAAATTAATGTATTATTTTACATAGCCACAGTACAATTATCAAAGTTAGATTTTTTTTTTTTTTGACATAAAGTCTTGCTCTTTCACCCAAGCTGGAGTGAAATGGCATGATCTCAGCTCACTACAATCTCCACCTCCTGGGTTGAAGCAATTCTCCTGTCTCAGCCTCCCAAGCAGTTGGGATTACAGGTATGTGCCACCACACCCAGCTATTTTTTTTTGTATTTTTAGTAGAAAGAAGGTTGGTCTTGAACTCCTGACCTCAAGTGATCCACCTGCCTCGGGCTCCCAAAGTACTGGGATTGCAGGCGTGAGCCACTGTGCCTGGCCTAAAGTTAGGATTTTGACACGGAGACAACACTACTAGAACTAGGTCCCAGTCCCAACTGCACACCTTCAGATTTCATCAGTTGTTCCCATGAGTTCCTTTGTTGGAAATTTTAAAAATCCAGGACCATGATTTGCATTTAGTTGCCAAGTCCTTCAGTATTCTTTAATCTGTAACAACTTAACAATTCCTAGGTCTCTCCTTCTCTGTGTTATTTCTCTTACTACCATGATGTTCACATTTCTGAAGAGTACAGGCTAGTTATTTTATAGACTGTCCCTAAATGCTGGGTTGTCTGGTATTTCTTCATGATTAAATTCAGGTTAGTCACTTTTGCTACCTGTATTGAACACATTTAGCAAACTGGATATTGCAACGTCAACCTGAAACAACGGCAAAATGAAAAAGAAGGAGGCTAGAACAAGCACAAAGAGTGTGTGCTGCTGATCATGAGTCTGGTAGAATCAGAACTCAGTATTCCTCAACTTCATACAATAAGAATAGTCCCAACTATTTAAATAGTAATATTCTTGAAATAATAATTTTTTTATTTTAAAATCTCCTCTCTCTCTCTCTCTCTATCTATCTATCTTATTCCAGTTACATATTCACTAGGTATTTCTAATCTGCCATTTCATCTCCTGAGAAATACGCATCAGAAAGGAAAACAACTATTGTTCAAAATTGGTTCTTACTCTTTGGTGAGATGGAGCCCTCAATGAATGGTCATAGAGCTTTGTGGTTTGAAAACCAAATCCTTTTACATTCGGTTATGAAAACCCACGTTTTTCCTACCTGTTAGCCTCTTGGTGAGCTGATAAACCTGAATTTCTGAAACTACAAAACTCAGACTCACAGGAAGCCACTGGGATACATTAAGCTTTAGCCAAGTGTTCCTCCTTTTATCCTGGGTGGCCTCCCATGAAACAGTTCCTAAGCATGACCAATAAGACATAGGAAGCAGAGAATTTTCATAAATTTAGCACTGTCTAAATAATCACAAAGATCAAAAATCCTTTCAGAGTTGATAGAGGGTTCATGTATAATTCAACAAGTGACCTTAATAGAAACATTGTGCCACAGGCTTCCCCTTGGCAAAACCAGAAAATAATTTGTGATTGTTTATTTAGAGAAAAAATGTTTTCTTGTTAGCTAAAGAGCAAAATACAACTGTCTATGGCATTTCCAAGAGAACCACTTTTTCTCCTTCATGAGAGCTTCATCTTGCTACCACATGTCCTTATCTCCAGAATATATATATATATATATAATTTTTTTTAGACAGAATCTCAATCTGTCACTCAGACTGGAGTACAGTGGCATGATCTCAGCTCACTGTAACCTCCTCTGCCTCCCAGGTTCAAGCAATTCTCCTGCCTCAGTCTCCAGAGTAGCTGGGATTATAAGGGCATGCTACCTTGCCAGGCTAATTTTTGTGTTTTTAGTAGAGACGGGATTTTGCCATATTGGCCAGGCTGGTCTCGAACTCCTGATTTTGTGATCTACCCACCTCAGCCTCCCAAAGTGCTGGGATTACAGGCATGAGCCACCACGCCCAGCCGAGAATATTTTAAAGACATTTTTAAAATTAAGAGTGTCAAATGCCTGGCGTGGTGGCTCATGCCTATAATCCCAGCACTTTGGAAGGCCTAGGCAGGTGGATCATGAGGTCAGGAGTTCGAGACCAGCCTGGCCAAGATGGCGAAACCCCGTCTCTATTAAAAATACAAAAATTAGTCAGGCCCAGTGGTAGGCACCTGTAATCCGAGTTACTCGGGAGGCTGAGGCAGGAGAATTGCTTCAACTCCAGGGGGCGGTGGTTGCAGTGAGCCGAGATTGCATGCTACTGCACCCCAGGCTGGGGGATAGAGTGAGACTCAGTCTCAAAAAAAAAAAAAAAGAGTGTCGGCAACCAAAATACAAAAACTATAAATTGAATCAAGAGATGCCATGGCCCTAGAGTCAAGAGATTTTTGATTTCTGGGAACCCTTTCATTTAAATTACAGGAATTTAAATTTCTTTGTCTAAGTCTACAAGATATAACAAAACATATTTTTTCTAAAATTAATAATTTGAAGGATTTTGCATGAAATTGAAGACTAACTTTTAAATTAGACTAGTATTATGCATTCTAATAATTGAATGCTTCAATTCATAATTGACGTTTTAAGCTATTTCAGAGAATACAGTGAGAAAGAGATTGCCAAATCCCACACCATCCACGTAAGTAGAATTCTATAAAAGAGCCCTGTTGGTGAGTATTTAAATTTAGGTTTATGCATACAATTTATATTTTAGATGGGGTTAATGCAGAGAGTTTTTTTTCCCCAAAGAGATATGAAAGAAAACCCAAAACTGAATTGCCCACAAGTCTTTGAGTTATGAAGTAATTTGAGAATAGAAATTTCTTCTCTGCAATTCACCTTTTCATCCTGGTTTTATAGTTGTGGTACTAAAATAAGCATGGACATATTGTTCAATGGAATGGAATTGGGAGTCCCTACATCTACGGCCAATCTATTTCAACAAGGGCACTAAGACAATTCAAAAGAAAAAGAAGAGTCTTTTCAACAAATGGTGCTGGAATAACTACACGTCCACATGCAAAGAATGAAATTATATCCCTAACTCACACCATATACAAAAATTAACTTGAAATGGATCAAAGACTCAAATGTAAAACCTAAAGCCATAAAACTCTTAGAAAAAATACAGACCTTAATTTTTGTGATCGAGGATTGGGTAATGGATTATTAGATATGACACCAAAAATACAACCAACAAAAGAAAAAATAAATTGGACATGGAAATCACCAAAATTAAAAATTTTTATGCTTCAATATATACTAACATGAAAGTGAAAATACAAACCACAGAATGGAAGAAAATATTTGCAAATCATATATTTAATATGGGTCTAAAATCCAGGCTATATAAAGAACTCTTAAAATGCAACAATAAAAAGAAAAATAGTCACATTTTAAATGGGAAAAGGATTTGTAGACATTCCTCCAAAGAAGACATACAAATGGCAAATAAACACATAAAAAATGCTCAGTATCGTTAGTCATTAGGGAAATGTAAGTCAAACCACAATGAGGTATCCATCCACCTATGAGGATAGCAATAATCAAAAAGATAGACAATAATTAGTGTTGGCCAGGACGTGGATAAATTGGAACACTTATACATTGCTGGTGGGAATACAGAGTGATGCAGCCACTCAGAAGAACAATTGGTAGCTCCCCAAGATGTCAAACATTGAGTCACCATGTGGCCACACAGAAAAGTTTCTGTAATGTCCATGAAAGATATACAGTATTGTCCATAGCAGCAGAATTCTGTTGCTATTAATAGTCAAAAAGTGGAAACAATGCAAATGCCCATCAATTGATGATAATTGACATAGCCAATTAATAGAATATTATTTACCTATAAAAAGGAACAAAGTATTGATACATGCTTTAAGATGGATGAATCTTGAAAACATTATGCTAACTTTTAGATGGTTAAACATTATGCTTAAGAGAAAGCAGCCAGACACAAAAGGCTATAAATTATATATTGTATGATTCCACTCATATGAAATGTACAAAATAGTAAATATGTAGAGATAGAAAGCAGTAGCCAGCAACTGGAGTAATGGGGAATGGAGAACGGGGAATGAGGGTTTGAGGGTATTTTTAGGGTGAGGAAAATGTTCCGGAATTAGTGATGATGGTTGGATAACTCTGTAAATACCTGAATTGTACACTTTAAAAGGCTAAATTTTATGGTGTGTGAATTACATCTTAATAACTATAAATATACTTTAAAAGAAAGCATTACTGGCACAAAAACACACACACAGAGAATTAGCTGAATTTCCCAAAGTTAGCACCAGAATCTGCCTTCTGATTTGTAAATCCATATATTTTAATCTATTCTTCACTGTGATTAGCTGCGCCTAACCCAGTTCCCACAGTGAAACTGTCATCTGGTTTCCAGTTAATTACTGAAGTTTTAGGCCTGTCATAGTAGCTCATGGCTATAATCTCAGCACTTTGGGAAGCCAAGGCAGAAGAATCACTTGAGACCAGAAGTTCAAGACCAGTCTGGGCAACATAGCAGGACTCCATCTCTACAAAATATTTAAAAATTAGCTGGGCAGAGTGGGCATGGTGGCTCATGTCTGTAATTCCAGCACTTTGGGAGGCCTAGGTGGGTGGATTGCTTGAGTCCATGAGTTTGAGACTAGCCTGGGAAACATGGTAAAATCTCATCTCTACTAAAAAATACAAAAATTAGCCAGACATGGTGGTGTGTGTATGTAGTCTCAGCTACTCCAGGGGGCTAAGGTGAGGAGATCACTTGAGCCCAGCAGGGAGGGAGTCAAGGCTGAAGTGAGCCAAGACCACACCACTGCACTCCAGCCTGGGCAACAGAGGGAGACCCCGTCTCAAAAAAAAAAAAGTTGGTTGGGTATGATGGACTGCATTTGTAGTCCCAGCTGCTCAGGAAGCTGAGGCAGGAAGATCCCTTGAGCCCAGGGGTTAGAGGCTGCAGCAGAGAGCCATGATTACATTAGTGTACTCCAGCCTGGGTGACACAAGACCCTGTCTAAAAAAAAAAAAAAAAAAAATTATTTAAATTTTATGTCAAATCTATTGGGAAACATTTTCTTACTGTGTAAACTTCAGCTTACTTCATATCCAAATTTATTCCTATATCATCAGTTTATTTAGGATCAACTTTTAAAAGAATTAGTAGACATTTACTGAGTTCCTCCTTGTGTCCAGTACTATGCCCATTGTTGGAAATGCTGAACTCAAGCTCAGTAAGTCAGAAAACGATAAATGCAGATTGAGAAATTACTGGTCTACAGGTGCTAGTTAGAATCCTAAATTGGATGAAATTTCTCAGGAGGAACACGCAAAGGGAGGAGAGGAACTAGGCTGGAAGCCAGCGCACCTGGACCTTGCAGAGCATTAGAATCCACCCTACCAGTGACAGACGCTGATAGGAAGAGGTTAGTGAATGAGAGGTGAGAGAAAGTTAGCCCACCTCATATTAAACCTTACAGCTTATCACATTGTTGTTATTATTATTATTAGTTTTTACATGGCTGTCTCCCTTGTTATTCCTGAGATCCTCAGAGTTCTGACTTGTTCTATTGAAAAAAGGTATTTAGATAAGTCCTCAGGGCCCTCCAAATTGTATGTTACATGGATTTTCTCCGCTCCTTATTTAATCATTACATTGCATTTGATACTATTAACCAGTATGTACCTCATTGTTTCTTACAATGTGGGCATAAGATGGTACTCCTCTCCTGGAGGCCCAGAAAGAACAGCTGCTTTGAACATAGGCTGAGCTGGCACAGCACAGAAGCCTCGCACTGGGTGCTACCACCTCTCCCCTCCCCGCTTCCCCTCCCCGCAGTCCCCCACACCTTCCCCTCCACCGTGTCCATCGCAGAACCAATTCCTTGCATCGCTCTTTGTGATGCTGCCTCTCTGAGGCTCTATCCTAGAGGTGCCACCACAAAAGAAAAAGACAGACCCAGGGTCTCTATCGAACAGAACAACAGTGGGGAAAAGTCTTGGCTCGACCCAAAACATATCACCTTACACAAGCTTCATAATACCTGTCTGGCTCTGTCTCCTAGGCAGGACCCTGCCCTTTGTTGGCTCTCTAAACATGATATATTCATTATAATATCTACTATAAGGAATCCAGACCAAGCATAGTGGCTCATGCCTGTAATCCCAATGTTCTGGGAGGCTGAGGCAGGAGGATTGCTTGAGGCCAGGAGCTCAAGATCAGCCTGGGCAACATAGTGAGATCCCATCTCTACAAAAATTAAAATCAAAATTAAAAGAAAATATTATTATAAGGAAAAAGTCCCACAGTCTGCTGTCTGCAAGCTGGAGACCCAGGAAAGCCAATGCTGCAGTTGGAAGGCCTGAGTGCCAGAAAGCTAATGCTATGGATCCCAGGATGGGCTGAAGAACTGGGAACCAAGACCACCAAGGATAGAAGAAAATCAATGTCCTAGCTCAATCACACCAAGAGTAAATCCAAACTCCTTCCCCTTTTTTGTTCAATTCAGGCCCTCAAAGGGTTAGCTGATGCCCACCCACACTGGCGAAAATGATTTGCTTTGTTCAATCCACCAATTCAGTCCACCCTCGCAAACACACCCAGAAATAATGTTCAACCATGTATCTGGGCAGTGTGTGGCCCAGTCAAGATGACACATAAAATTGACCTTCACATATGGGCATGCTTCTTTCTATCCTACCCTCATCCTGAGTCATTTCATCTGCTCTCATGTTGTCAGCCCCAATCTATGTATTCATAATTTATTAACTTATATTTATTTTTCAGATCTGCTCCTAGCTCCAATGCCCAATATCTATCTCATCCTTACACGTCTCAAATTCAGCATGCCAAAAAATGGTGTACACTTTCTCCCAAAGATATGCTTTTTCTATATGTCCACTATCATGTACCCTTTAACTCAAGCCTACAGTCTAGGAATCATCCTATCTCTTTTTTTGTCTCCCAAAACCAACTGATAAAGAAATCTTCCTCTCCATTCTACCTCCATAATACATTTTAGATCCAGTAGCATGCTCATTAGTATGTCTCATTTTATATCCCCATCATTTCTCTCCTAAATGATTACCATCAACTCAGTCTCCTTACCTCCCATGCCTTTACTCCAATCCACAGAAAGAAGGAACTTTCTCAAATACAAAATCAAATATTTAATTCACCAGATGAAAAATCTTTAATAACCTATATACCACAGTTCTCAAATTGCGCATCAAGTCACTTTGGGACACCACAGGAAACAAACTCACAAAGTTGCTGTGCGATATTTTAAATGTTTGAAAGAAATACAGCCCTATCCATCAAACACCACAAAATTACCACTAATATGTTGTTTAGACCTAACTACTTAATAAATGGAATTGTGAAGTGTTTCTTCTGGCTGAGGGCACCATGAACAAATTACGGAGATGCTACAGGTGCAGTGAACTGGAAAGTTTGGGAACCTATGACCTACCAAATATCTTCAAGCCTCTTATGCTTGCATGAACTCATCTTTACCTACCACTTCAGCCTCGTTTTGATTTTTATTGTGCCTTTCTTCCCCCTTCCCCCACCCCATTGCTATACTACAGCCAAGCAGACAGGCTTGGATCTCCAGATATGTTTTTCTTGCCATCCCGAGTGGTTAGGCCCCAAAACCTGAGAGATGAGGCACCTGGAGCTCCCAGAGTCTAGGTGTGAGACCTGGTGTCTTTCATGGAACACAAATGAAATAAATAAAGCAGGAAGTACATTCCAGAATTCTCATGCCTGATGAATTCTGTTTCAGCTAGATTCTACATGGATGCTATATGAGCTGGAATATAATCTGAAGTAAAAAAAACCAAAAAGGTTGAACATTCCTGGGAATTCCATGTGTATTTGTCAGGCCAAGGGAAGGGAAGAGGGCAGCTCCCTCAACCCTATTCTGCTTGTCATTTTCTACAGAGGTCTGTATTATTCCAGGGGAGGAGGCAAAGAGCCAAGCAACCAGGAAAGTGTGATTGCTTTTGTTAATGGCTGTACCACCCCGTCCTTCCCTGAAAAGAGACATTGCACCTGAGATCCAGTAATGGCTGCCCCTTTTTTTGTGCCCCATTTTATCTCAGTCATCATTCTAAGCCTGGTATGGTAGCTCATGCCTGTAATTCCAGCATTTGGGAAGCCACTGTGGGAAGGTTGCTTGAGCTCAGAGTCCAAGACAAGCCTGGCCAACATAGCAAGACCTCATTCCCACAAAAAATAAAATAATTAGCTTGCATAGTCCTAACTACTTGGTAGGCTGAGGCAGGGGGATTGCTTGAGCCAGGGAAGCTAAGGCTATAGTGAGCTATAACCATGCCTCTGCACTTCAGACTGGGCAACAGAGTGAAACCCTGTCAAAAAAAAAAAAAACTCACAAAACCTAATTTTCATTATTATTATTATTATTTTGAGAAGGAGTTTTTCTCTTGTTGCCAGGCTGGAGTGCAATGGTGAGATCTTGGCTTGCTGCAACCTCCGCCTGCTGGGTTCAGGCAATTCTCCTGCCTCAGCCTCCTAAGTCACTGAGATTATAGGCACCCGCCACCATATCCAGCTAATTTTTGCTATTTCTAGTAGAGATGGGTTTTTGCCATGTTGGCCAGGCTGGTTTGGGACTCCTGATCTCAGGTGATCCATCTGCCTCAGCCTTCCAAAGTGCTGGGATTACATGTGTGAGCCACCACGCCTGGCCCACAAAACATAATTTTATCACAGTATCTTTAACATTCTTTTGCACTTATTTATTCACCTGTCTACCCCACTAGGCTATATAAACTTGTGAAAGTTCAGGGCCACCCATGGTTCATTTTTTTATTCTCTTTGCCCAGCAGAGTGACTAATACACATTAGGTGACGAGTGGGTATATGATGAATACATAAATTTCAAAAAGGGTATGGCTGAGCCCCACAAAAACTTCAAGTTAAGTTAGAAAATAAACATTGTTCATTGGATGAAAAAGTTCAGAAGTCACTAATGACATCAGTCAAAGATATTTTAAGGGAATGATGGCTTTCAGGGAGATGTAGCTGATAGTCTGTTTACTGCCTGCCCAAAAACCATTCCTCTGTTTCTTCTTTGCTTAACTGAATTCCAGTTTTATTTAGGCATTGCAAATTCCCTTTCATGTGGAAATGTGGGCCTGCACCCCAGATAAAGGCTGATAATCTGTCCCAGTTCGGGCTAATATGATGTAAAAGGAAATCCTTGGTGGGGCATTTTGGAAAATATTATACTTCCTTGACATGAGTAAGACTCACGAAGAACAAATTTTCTGCTGCCTTCCCACCCTAGAAGTCAGTGTGGTGTTGGTACTTACGGCAGCCATTTTGCAGCTCTGACATGAAGGTCGGATGAATCACAGAGCTGATATCACTGAATCCCCAAGAAAACACTAGCAACTCTTTATCTAACAGACTTCTTGTCACATAAGAAAAATGAGCCTCTATTTTAGCTGGGTTGTCTGTTACATTCTACTTGATATAAGAAGAGAGAAAAAAGAGACAAACGAAAGACCACTGTTCTTAGTGAACACGTTACAACTAGCAGAGTTACCAAACTGAAGATACAGAGTTTGTTTGGTAATAATGGAAAGAGGCTGGAAATGGAAAAGCAATGTGATGACAGGGGCTTCTAGTGCCAGTGAAGAGACAGGCTTTACTTTTGTTGGCAATAGGGGAACATAGAGGTTTCTCAGTAATGTTTTGGAATTTTCAGAAGTGTGCTTTTGCAGAAATCAGCAGGGTCTATATATGCCCAGAGAGTGATGCATCAGAAGCGATGCATTTGGCATAATCATACTGGTATTGTCCATCACGAGAATCACAGAGTATACAAACCCTCTCTGTTCACATCGAATAAGGAAAACAATAATCATTTTGCTTCATGATGCTTGTCAATCTAAAATAAGCATAAGGTATCAAAGCAAATGAAATGTTACATCTTTCCAGTGCTCTATATGAATAATCCCTGTGGAATTTATAAGTAAACAAAACTTCTATTCATAAAAAGTATCAATGACAGATGTAAATATTGTATAAACTCCTGCCATATAAAAGGAGAAAATGAGATCTCATATATCTTTCCACAATCCCAAATCCTGACACTTAGCACAACAAACTAGACACACTTAAATAATTATTGCACACTAGGCCTGAAATTATTCAATAGTTTTTAACAGCGTTTCTATAATGGTGTGGAGGTTTTTGTTTCCTCACTTTTTAAACACGGTTTTTATGATTTCATTATAGGAGAATAAATGCTGTTATACATAGTCATAGTTTCAGATAGTTTCTGTTCTTCTCATTTAAATCTACTCAGCAAACAAGCTTACAACAAAAAGATGCCAAACGAGGAAAATCTCTGCTCTGAATATCACATAATATTCAAGCACTGCACAGGAAAAACATTGGGGAATGGTGTTTTCTTTGCCATCAACGAAAAGCCATGTGAACACCATCTTACACGATGATTATTGACTGAGGAAAAGAAATGTGTCATTTGTTCATTCTTTAGAATAGGAATCGATGTTAGAGATTTTTAAATAAATTATAACAAGCTTTTAAAAATCTACAAAGGACAAAAAGTTTTAACAAAAAAAATCTACAAAAAGTTTTAACAAACAAAATCTACAAAAGACAGAAAGTCTTCCCATAGTTGTCTGTGATCCTTTTATAAAGAACTGTTGCCCCCGGGGACCCCTTTCTTTTCACCCCTCTTCCTTCTTTCTATCCAAAAGGAAATTACATTTTTTGGAGTTGATATGTATTCGTCCTATTAATAGTACTATACTTTCACTTCATGTGAATATATCCTGGCCCACATCTTTTATTTATGAAATTCATTACACATAAATTAGTAAATTCTTTCTATATGTTATAATTATATTTTGAATGTTAAGTCTTCTTCAAGTACATGCCTTGAAAATATCTTCTCAGTTTATCTGGTAACATTTTATGATATCTTTTGCCATATAAAAAGGATTTTTAAAAATTTTTGTATATAATCATTTGACACTTAACTACAGGGACATGTTCAGAGAAATAGGTCCATAGGTGGCTTTGTCATGCTAACATCATAGAGTGTAAATTACACAAACCTAGACGGTTTGTATATGGTATACGCCTATTGCTCCTAGGCTGCAAACCTGTACAGCATGTGACTGTATTGAATACTGTAGGCAACTGTAATACAATGGCATTTGTATAATTAGACACACCCAAACATAGAAAAGGTACAGTAAATATATAACATCATCTTATGGGACTATTATCATATATTGACTAACATATTATTATTTGGAGCATGAACGTCATCCAATTTATCACTTCCTTAAGGGATTGTGCATTTTAATGTTTTAAGAAATCCTTTCATACTACAAATTCTATATTTCCTTCCAATTTTTTTATTCTATTTTTCTTATTTAATTTTTAAATTCATCTGAAACTGAATTTGTATGTGGGGAAAAGAAGGGATCTAATTTTATTTTTTTCATACTAATGTTTGTTTTCTAAATAAGAGAAAATAAAGAAAGATCTATTGCTCTTTATAATTCGTAAACTCTTTAACAACAGACACTATGATTCATACCCATCTCATCAATACATTTCCTCAATGTACTTTGAACATTACTGGTGCACAATATATATTTTTTGGAGAAGTGATTCTTTTTTCCAGCCCCCATTACTTAGAATATATAGCAAGTTGTCCATCTAAAATAATCTGAGTTGTGCTTAATTTATCCCCCAGAGCAGTAAATAATGTCTTAATAGGATTAACTTGGTATAAGCACTGAATCATTCCAATTAAAGTGAAGGGTATTAATCACTTCCCTAACTTAGCCCATTTTTAGATGGTTCATCTGGAGAAAAATCTACCTACCCATCAAGTTAGATCCATCTATTTATCTACCAGGAAAAATGCATAACGAAGGAGTGGGAGCCTAGACTAAAAACACATTTTAACCTGTTTTATAAGACTTTTAAAAACCAACCGTTTGAGTCAGAGAACTACCTGTACCAAACTCAGTTTGATTAATGTTTTTTAAGGGTCTCAATTTACAGATTTAGGCTCTCAATAAGGCCTAGTTGCATTGGTTTAGTTCTTGCCAACACCTATTCACTTTCTCCTTTCAGAAAGAAACATTCTGAAAGTAAGATATGTTTATAACCTAATTTTAATCAAAGGCAATTAGTGAAAAACCAAGAAAGGCAATTTTTTAAGGAAATAGTCTAAGAGTTTTTTGAAGAATACTTCTCTAACACATTTTTTAAAAAGAATCTCCTTACAAAATTTTGCTCTTTTCAAACAGTTCCAGGGGTATTAGCATCTCATAGGGATGAACACCTATTTTTTTTGGGGGGGGAAGGGAGAGTTAGTTTTAGTTTTTGTTTTTTTGCTGAAGGATGTGGTTCTAACAGACCCTGGTGAGAAGGTAAAACTGACCAGAAAGTGTGAGAATAAGTTGACAATTGTAAATAAAGTGAAATGCAGTTGGTAAAAAAGAAAACACAAAACAACTTGGGAAGCAGCATCATTTTCTTTTCAAACACTGCATGTAAACTTTTTTTTTTTTTTTGCCACGATTAAGGAGAGGCACTCAGATAGAAAAATATGTCATTGCTTCCAGCTTTTTACTAAGGGAAGCCCTTCACTCACTTGAAATTGTTTCTATTAGCAGGTTTCCTAATAAAACCAAGGCAGATCCTGCCCAGCATCAAAAAAAAAAAAAAAAAAAGAAAAGAAAAGAAAAGAAAAGAAAAGAAAAAAGAAAAAAAAAAAAGTTTCTGCTACGATTCAGCGATTAGTATCACTGTTTTATTTTTAATGTAGCAAAATATTTTTCATGGTTCCACTTAACTGCGCTTAGAGACCTTGAACTTCAAAATCAGAATGCATCTAGAGGAACTATCCCAGCACCACAATTTGGGGACGCGGGGATGTTGTGTATTCAAAAGCATGTCTGTTTTGACTTCATCCTTTCTTTAAGTGGATCAAAAGTCAGCCATGAGTGTAAAAGAAAAACTAATTTTTTAAAAGTTTAGCTTTAAAAACATAACTATCTTAGCGCGTGGGGGTTCACTCTGTTCAAAAGAAAACAAGAAGAAAAAAAAAGATAGACACTGCTGTCTTGTTTGCACGCTTCTCTTAAAATCCTTGTTGGAAGCCCCCTGGGAAAATGAGACTCAGATTCCTCACCTATTCAAAATCACGCCACAGCCACGAATCACTGCAAAATCAAGGCTCTAGCTTAAAACAAAAACAGAAAGTATTCGCTTCTGCGGAGAACCCGAGCCTCCTCCTGGGCGGGCGACGCTCGGCTGGTGGGACCCGACCGCGCCAGCGGCGGGTGCAGCCGGGTGGGGGGCACCAGGAGCGAGGCGAGGGAGCGCATGACCAAAGGAGATGTTTGGCTCCTACATAACACCTTTAAAAAAAGAGGGGAAAAAAAAAACCCAACTCCATACGGAGCCTCACGATCCTTGCCACCCCTTCCCCTACTCCGCCACCCACACACAAAATAAAGTGAGCCGGGCGGGGGAGTGCGCGTCCAGAAAGGGAACAAGAAGCAAGGCGCCTGTGACACAAAATGGAGAAAGAGGAACCGAGAGGGGAAAGGAAGAAGGAAAACGGAGTCAAGGAGCTTATTCATAAGAATAGGAAAGGGGCCGAGGGGTAGAGAACACCCGAAGGAAAGCGCAGGAGGCCCTCGTGAGAGGGCAAGGGGGAAAAGATCGACGAAGTAAGAGCGAGAAGAGAAAAGGAAAGCAAGACTTTCTAGAAGCCGAGGCTCCATTTTCAGCAGCGCCATATTCGCTTTTCCTCTCGCCGCTTTTGGCTGGGTTTTGTGTGCAGCGGTGGACAGGCGCCAGCACATTTCTGCAGCTTCAGCAGCTCTGCTCCGACACCTGGGGAGGGCCGCAAGGCCCGGGCGGGGGACGCGCTCTCGGCCCGGGCCCCGGCGCGGCCCCCTCCCCGGCCTGGCGGTTCCTGCCCCGTGCTCCTCTGGGCTTCAAAGTGGGCTTCCAACTCGGGCGCGGCCGGGAGGGCACAATACCTCGCTCGCCGCCCCGCCGCAGCCCTCGGGACACGCGGGCCCTCTAGTTTCGCCCAGGGTGTGGCTGGACGCGCGTCCCAAGGGGATGCGTAACCCAGAATCGAAAAAGACGAACTGAACCTTTGAGGAGGAGGAGAGTGCGCACGCTGGGGGCACCGGGGCTTGGGGGCGCTCCTGGAGGTGACCGGCCACCTCCACCTGCGCGGGGCCACTCGCTGGGAGCCCGTGATCGATGCCCGCCGCGGCGCCTGGCCCAGGCTGCCAGGCCTCTCGCTGCTCCTGGATAAACGTCCGAGGTCGAGGCTCGGCCGGGAGCCCCAGGCGGGTTCGCCGGCCTCGGGGCGCCAGTCCGGGAAGCGGCCAGGACCCGGGTCTTCGCGGTTCCCTGCGACTTTAGGCGCGGCCGGTGTCTGAAAGCTTCTCGGGGTTACGTCCTGGGGCGACTGGCAGAGACTCACGACTAGGAAAGTCGGGGCTTCTCGCCCCGGGTCCCCACCACTGGCGTCTGTCGAATCCCACCTCGGCCCTCGGGTAGAGGCACAAGCGCGCCCCAGTACCGTTCTCTTTGCGCGCACCCCCGTTATTCTTCTCTTGCACTTGACATCGTTCTTCGGTCAGGATTAGGTCCTCGCTAGTCCCAGAGAAGCCCCTGGGTCCCCGGTGCTCTCAGCCCCGCAGCGTAGGGAGCAGCCGGCCCGGGAGACCTGGAGGCCGCGGCCTTGGAGGCCCCAGGCCCGGAAGCCCCGTGCCGTCGGGTTTCGCGCAGCGCGGCTGGCCAGGTCCGCCGGCTCCTTCTCTGTCCTCGTCTCCCGCTCTCCACCTTGTAGAGGTGACGGTGGCTGGAAGCTAGAAGCGACGGTTTCTTCGGGCCGGTGGAGGGTAACGTTGTCAGGGTAGACTCAGGATCACAAGGAAGGGAACCGAGCCACACAGGGTCCCCTGGCGTCCCGGGCGCGTTGCTGGTTTTGCTCCTAGAAGGAAAGGCCTTCCCGCTTGTGTTCTACCGGCTCACCAGGTCCTCCCTCCCCGGCCAACTCTAATCTCAGCTTTGTGCGTGTCACTGGGCCCCGGGATACTCGAATCCTCCCAGACCTGGGAATCCATCAGAAGCGCTATCCGAACTTGGCGCCCTGGAAGCTCCCCCAGCGCAACGGCCGCGCCCTGGAGTCCATCCACTCCGCGAGCCAAGGACGGCGCCTGCCCACCCGCGGCTCGGCTTTGCGTGTTGTAAGCCGGCTATTCTATCGCCACTGCAAGATGAGCTGACCTTTAAATTTTCAAAGAACATTTAAGTCATTTTCAACAGTTCATGCTTCATATAATCTCTTTTCAGACTGCAGATTTCCACAAGGAAAAATGTATCTCTCCTAGACGGCAAAAAGGAGATTTCTTTTTTTCTTGTTTTTAAAAAGTTGCCTTTAAATGCAGATCTCATATTACTTGGGGATTAAACTGTTTCGCCTAAGAGAAAGTTCAATGACTAAGCTCAAACGTTAGTCTTGACACTATCAGTGCAGATGATCCTTTCCCTGTGTTGCTTGTGAAATGTTAAAATCAAAATTTCAAAATGAAATAGCTGTTTAATGGCTCTAGAATATTCCAGAAGTTTAAGAACTAAAAATATTGACAAGGTGCAAGGCCTAGTTCACAAATAACATTCCAGCTTCTGTTTCTGAGAGTTCTTTTTTAAGGCTATAAAAGATTTTTGAAGTTAAAAGTATTCGTAGCCTGGAACAGACATTTATCATTTGACAATTTATGAAATTTTAAATTGTGCATTATAAGTTTCATGTTTATGTTATCTTTCTTGGATATACTCCATAGCCTTTTGTCCTTCCCTCTTTTATGGGAAAGCTTACAATTCACTTACCAGGTTTCTTTTAATTTAATCAGGATCTGACTTAAAAAAAAAACAAAAAAACCCTAAAGCTATTTAGAAAAAGATATTTTATGGCAGCCAAATACAAGAATGAATAAAGCTTAAAGTAAGTTATTTTCTCATCTCTCAAGAATTGCTTCCTTCTGAAATAAAAGTTGGGAGTTGTACTTTGGTAGGTGTTCTTATCCACTCAAATCTAGCCATTGAACACAAGTGATTAGGTATTAAGGCCTACTTAAAAAAATATATCATTGTAAAACATTTATTAAACCCTGGGAAAAACATGTTTCTTTTTATGAAGCCATGTACTGATCAACTTTCAACACAGAGCAAAGATCAATGTGTGCCACTTCTAGCATTTCACTTGTTAAATATGGCTAGGTAATATGCAATTCAAGAAGAAAACCATCTCTATTTGATAGATTTATAATTTTAAAAGGCATATAATCAGAGTCTTGGAATTAAGAAGAAGAATGTTAAATAGAGCTCTTATGTTTTATTCCAGATGCATTTAGAAAGGTAATATCAATGACCTTCATAGCAAGTTTTTGGCAAGATAATCCTTAAGAATAGCAAAAAGCTAATTTGCAAATATCCGGTATTTGATAGTCAATACATAACACACACAATCTTTACAGAACTATATACTTATTTTAATATTACCTGTTGGTATATTTTAAATGGTCTTTATCTATATTATAAATACCTCAAATTTCAATTGTCTGCAATTTTTACATTTTTGAAGTACATTTTCTTAAATCCCAGATTTTGCTGTATGTCAGCACATGGAATATATTCAGGTATTTCATGCTAATAGAATCAAAATGTAAATATCTAAAATAAGGTATGTATCATACTATCATAGGGATCAGCAAAGAAAATCATTTTTCTGTAATTCTATTGGCATTTTAAGAACATTCAATGGAAACTGTAAATTTCTAATTTATTAAGACCTTATTTTTGTACCTAATTATTAAAAAGTAATACAATTTGTGTTCTCGAACCCATTGCTTTATTAAATCCTCTTCTAATCCTTCCTAACCCATTGCTCTGTTACTCTTGTGATTATGTCTGCCTGATACCACGCATTATCAAACACTTAATGAAATGAAATATTTTCATTTCCCTTTTTGTTTATGCTGTTTCTGAATTGTTTTATGAGAAATTGATATAGTTCAAAGATAATAAATTTAAATTAAAATTAAGACAAACACTTGCATTCATTTATCAAATACATAAAAATCATAAAGGTCGATGGCCACATGAGCAGTGTGTTGAAAATCAATATTAATACATATGAGAAGTTCAAGGGTTACAACTCTTTATGTTACCTGGAAATGTAGGAGTAGCATTCTCTTTTTAAATTTGTGATATTATCTCTTGCTGTAGAAGAGTTGTATATGGTACCAAACATTCTGAGAGTAGGTGTGGCGGTGCTGGTGGTGGTTATAGAGGTGATGGAGTGGGATGGTGTTGAGATCATCTTACAGCTTTTTAATCTACATCCTTGTTTGAAAACATTTTTGTTTTCAGCTAAATAACTGGCAATATTCCTCAGGCAATTCCTTAGATAACTGTAAAAACCTAAAAATAAATAAGCAAAAGAACATTGATCAGCCAAAATGTTATAGTTTTTATGTCACAAAAAAATATGTATATAAGCCATTGATCTTAAATGGTATTAATGAAAATTCTACAAAGTACTACAGAAAAATTACATAGTCATATTGCTGAATAAGAAAGTATTGCTACAATAAATGCAGTATTTTTTAAGAAGTCAGTAATCTTTTACAGTAGTTTACATGCTTTTTATGTAGTTTTTAATGATTCAATTTATGATAGTACAAGTGTTCCAAATTGAATTGTTTTTAAACATGTGGAGTACCTAGATGATTTTGTACATGAGGAATAAGAAGAAACTATTGGAATTCGTGGTTACTAACAATGGCCTAAACACAATGATAACGGAATTTCATAAATCATTTATATGCTCCATTTGTAGATGATAAAGCATAATTAACTTACTTGACACCAACACAAACAATGTTTTGTTTCTTCACAGAACAGGCTATGAGCTGTTTTCAGTTATTGTACTGAAATACTGTCCTCTAAAATTAACAAATGAATAAAGCATTTGCATACTGGACATTGCACTGAGAACAACCTTAAGTGGAACTATCCAGTTGTTTTTCTAATTATGTTTTATGTACTTACATAATGGGAACTAGCAATTACTAATGATTTTTTTTTTTAACTAAGCAACTTGGTGGGAAAAAGCAACACCAAAAGTAAAGCATTATTCTTATGAACAATGTGAAACAAAATTAATCATTTGGGATGACATCTAGATATAGAATTTTAATTCTTAATTTAGAATATTGAGCATAAAATACTATAGTTTCATTGAAGCTTTTACCATGCCATTCCTTACAGTAAAAAAGGAAAATTAGAAATGAATATATAGATAATTAAACATTTTCTGGTTATGTAAAACAAAGGAGAGTTTTAAGGGTTGGAAGAGGAAGGTACAGAATTCTTGTCTGTCTTCCTAGCAGACAGAGTAGGCAAGGGGCTACTTGATACAAGTTCAAGGGCAACTGCAAAGAGTGCATCCTCCCCAAATATTTCCATCACCCATTTACTGATGCACTCAACATTTTTGTAGTTTAAAGTTTGAACCTCAGTAAAATCCAAATGTTACTGAGAAAACTCACATTCTAAGCTGTTATTAATTATTTATACCTTTGAATGAGTATCAGAGCAAACGTTGCTGGAAGAAAAAGAAAGTTTCAGGACCTTGAGTAATTAATATGAACGGGAGAGGAGAACTTGAGGAAGGATGTACAGAGAAATGGCTGAATTGTTGAGCAACAGAGAGAAACGTTTTTGTGTACAGCTTTACCTGGTCGAAATTAACTAAGTAGATGATGCCCAATTTTAACATTAATATTTAACGATGCATAACACACTTCATTTCATACTGTTCCTTATAGCTGGGCAATGATTATTCCAAGTTATAATGGAAAAACATGAATTTATTAAAGATTTCAGGTACAAACGTGACATGAATTTAAAATGTACAGATCATTAGAATCATGTCTATAAAATAGAAAGTGAAATATGAGTTTTATAACGTATTTGACAACCAGATAATTTGTCTATTTACATAAATCAAACCAGATTATTGCCAAATTTCATCTTTACTGTGAACTGTATTAATAAATATCATGACTAAATACAATCTCTTAAAGCATTTTGTAATAGATTTTAGGATTTTTCCCCTTTTGGTTATATTAATAAGAAATTTCCACACTGTGTGGAAATTAGAACATTTGTCAATTCAAGACCACCTGTTAAGGTAGCGAAGCAATCATGTAATAGTTCAGTTTACCTCAAACATAAAGTAGGCTCAGATTTATTTTTTTCCTAACAAACTGGTTCCAGTTCATTCAAGATTCTATCTAATAAGCAGTGTTTAGCACTTTTCAGGCCAATTCCAAACAAATGAAGTTTGACAGATCATCAGAACCTTTCACTTCACACATAAAATTGAAAAATGAATTGTTGATCAAAATGCTAATGACATAAATGTAAAATTTATGTGTTCCTTGTTTGTAAATATTGAAAAAATATCAACTAATCATCAAGTTTGCCAAAACAAAAAAAATTGAAATATAATTCCTAGTTAATTGGTTTACCATTCATTATTGATTACTTCTTTTGGAATTCAGTAACTTATCAATGATCAAAGATGTGTTTCAACAAGTTAATGCTTCTTTAAGTTCAAACAACTGGAAACCGTTTTCTCAATGGTGCAGCATTTCTTAATGTCAGTTCAAGATGTTTGGAGACATATTGCTGATTTTAGAAGCTGATGTGTGCTGATTTATGAAGGAATTGTTTAGCTTGTACTCCGGCTCTGACAAAGGGAGATACACTCTCAGATACAGCCAGGCATTTAAGGGTACCTCTTTTCTAGCTGGTTATCTGCTTCCCGAGTTTAGTTTTAATAGCTTTTGAGCTTCTCCCATCCCATATGACTTGATTCTGATTTCTTATTTTCTGATAGCAGGTTAAACATTTTTCTCTCTTATTACTAAAATTTGACTTGACAAGTAAACAGACCTCCTGGATTTTAATGTTTGTCTGTTTTTGAAAAGATTCTTATCTGTTTCTCTGATCACAGCCTCCTAATCCCAGGGCATGCAAACCCAGCGGCTCAGCAAGCAGGCAATGCTATTTCCTCTGGTAGCATAACCACCTGACCACCTGCCCTTCATAAGAATAGGGACTGGGAGGCCAAGGTGGCAGATCACGAGGTAAAGAGGTTGAGACCATCTGGCCAACGTGGTAAAACCTCATCTCTACTAAAAATAGAAAAATTGGCTGGGCATGGTGGCACGCACCTGTAGTCCCAGCTACTTGAGAGGCTGAGGCAAGAGAATCACTTGAACCCGGGAGGCAGAGATTGCAGTGAGCCAAGATTGCACCACTGCAGTCCAGCCTGGAGACAGAGTGAGACTCTGTATCTAAAAAAAAAAAAAAAAAAAAAAAAAAAAGAAAGAAAAAGAAAAAGAAGAAAAAGAATAAGGACCTGTTCTCTGTCCTCTGTTGACAGGGTTTCCCTCTCAGCTGTCTCGGAATGAGAGTTCCATCAGAACAGACCAGGACAAACGGTGCCTTTGCAGTACTTCACAGTTGTGCTAGAATGTCTCTCAATTTCCCTTATTAAATAGATTAAAAACAACTAATATTTTTTCAGTTTGTTGGTTGCCAAAGATTACTTTCCACCACCAGGTTTATCTGAGAACCTGGCCAATGAGTCCATCTTTTTTGTTTTTGTTTTTGTTTTTGTTTTTGTTTTGGAGACATGGTCTTGCTCTGTCACCTAGGCTGGAGTACAGTGGTGTAATCATAGCTCACTGCAGCCTTGAATTCCTGGACTCAAGCAATCCTCCCACATGAGCCTCCTGAGTAGTTTGCACTAAAGACACATGTCACCACACCTGGCTAATTGTTTTTTGTTTTAAATTTTTTGTAGAGATGGGGGTCTCGCTATGTTGCCCAGGCTGGTCTTGAACTCCTGGCCTCAAGCAATCCTCCTATCTCTGCCTCCCAAAGAGTTGTGATTACAGGCATAAGCCACTGGGCCCGGCCTGGTCCATCTTCAGTTGAAAGGAAATAGAGGAACTAACTCCCGCGTATTCCCATTGTCCCAGTGCTGTGCTAGCCCTGGCAATGGCTGATAACGTCTCTTCGTAGGACTAGATTTCTGGGGAGTAGAATATGAACACTAGAAAGTCCTTGAGAAAGGCATCAGCTTCCTTGGCTTTGTCTTGGCCTTCAGGCTTGAAAACTGTAGGGAGCACTGTGACTCTATTTTTACTAGTATCAGCTCCCCTAATCCCGGGCCGCTGCCTTTGTTTGGCCCTGTGGCAGCTTTTGCTGAATTGCAGCACATCTTTGAAGGATCTCTACCAGTCATACAATTATAGTGAGCCAATGCTAGATTATGTTTTGAATAGAAACTGAAATAGATGTTGGTGCTTTAATTTATCATCATGTTTTCTGCCACGCACATTTCTCTGTTTTTACCAGTACCCAAACTACCTCTCTAAAGGATTCTTAATTAAATAACTGGGTGGCGGGGCCTAATCCTATCGCTGAGTAGGACGTGGTTTGCTCCTCTCATTCTCAGATAGGCCAGCTGTAATAGGTTCAGATGGAGGAATAGGGAAGACCTACTTCCTATACCTGTTTTTTAAATCTACTTTTCTAAAATGTAACATTACTTCATGTATTCCTTTTAGCAAGTTTATGAGGAGGGTATTATCAAACCTATTTTATAGCAATGCAAGCATTTGTTCTCAGCTAAATTAACAACTCACATTTAACCAGGTTTTGTACAAAGTGTGCAGAAGTGCTTTAAACATAAAAACTCTGGAAAGTAGGTAATTATTAGAACATTTTACAGAGGAAGATAGACTTGGGATCGTTAATAAAGTGACAGATGCTTACTGTTGTTACTGATGGTCTCCACGTTGTCAAAGCCGGGGAGGATCATTTCCTATCACGATTTTACTTAACCACCTAGTACCAGGCAACCCTCTTGACTGACACCACAATCGCTCTTTTCCTATCTCCTTGATCTTCTTTTTTCATTCTTTTCTTTTTCTTTTCTTTTCTTTCTCTCCCTCTCTCTTCTCTCTCTTTCTTTCTCTCTTTCTTCCTTCCTTTCTCTCTCTCTTTTTCTTCCTTCCTTCCTTCCTTCCTTCCTTCCTTCCAACTCTAAAGGAAGCAGCACCTTAAGATGGTCATGGTCTTCTTCTCTGTGTTCTCCACCCTCTTTCCTTGGATGACCCCAAACATTCTCATAGCTTCTATTACAATCTCTATGCCTACAATAACAACACTTACGCCTCTGTCACAGATCTCTTCTTTGAGCATCAGTTAACAATCCAACAATCTACCTGAAGCTACAATCACCTGGTAGATGCTTCAGGAGTGTCTAAAAATCACATAATATTTCCAAAGCCGAATCCTTGACCTTCTGCCTACGAAGCAGTGAATGGCATCACCCTTTACCTGGCTGTGCAAGTCAGAAACTTAGAAGTCATTCTTCTCTTTAAGATGCCTGTACCTCATCCATCATCAAGTTCCAGCAATTTCATTCCAAAACATCTCCTATTCTAATTTTCTCTATCTTGACAGCAGCCATACTTTTAAAATTTAATTTAATTTAATTTTTCTTTTTTTAGATAGGGTCTCACTCTGTTGCCTAGGATAGAGTGCAATGGCATGATCATAGCTCACTGCAGCCTTGACCTCGAAGGCTCAAGCCATCCTCCCACCTCAGCCTCCCAAGAAGTTGAGACTACAGGTCCCATCATGCCTGGCTAATTTTTTAATTTTTTATTGAGACAAGGACCCACTATGTTGCCCAGGTTGATCTTGAACTCCTGGGCTCAAGTGATCTTCCCACCGCAGCCTCCCAAGATGCTGGAATTACAGGTGTGAAAACCACTGCACCTGGCTTGACAGCTGCCGTATTAGTTCAACTTTCCTAAGGGTTCTCCCCTCTACCTTGCCCCTGAAATCTGTTCTTCCTCAAACTATTGTAAACATTTATTCTGTTATTTAGCAAAATTTTAACCAAAATATTACGGAATAAATTTTACAGAAAAGTGCATAAATCATAAATATGCAGTTTGATGATGTTTTATAACCTGGATACCCCTGTATAAACAGCACTTGGAACAAGAACTAGATCAGCACCCCAGAAGCCCTCCCTCATTCTCCCTCCTAGTCACCACCCCCAAAGGTAACCACTTTTCTCCCTTATATTGCCATCAATTAGTTTCGCCTATTTCTGTACGTTATATAACGGGTATCAACAGTTTTGAAATACAAATTATGAAGCAACTGCCTAAACCTCTCAAAGCCTTCCTTTACCCTGATAGTAAAATACAAACATGCTACTGTGGTCACAGTACTATCTGTCCTCAACATACTTCCTGAGGCTCATGTCCTGTCATTTCTCCCATTTTCCCATTTTCTCAAGAAAACTTGGTCTTTTTTTTTTTTTGAGATGGAGTCTCACTCTGTTGCCCAGGCTGGAGTGCAACGGAGCTATTATCTCGGCTCACTGCAGCCTCCACCTCCTGGGTTCAAGCAATTCTCCCGTCTCAGCCTTCCGAGTAGCTGGGATTACAGGTACACGCCACCACGCCCGGCTAATTTTTGTATTTTTAGTAGAGATGAGGGTTTTACCATACTGGCCAGGCTGGTCTCGAACTCCTGACCTCAGGTGATCCACCTGCCTCAGCCTCCCAGAGTTCTGGGATTACAGGCATCTCAGTCTTCGTTTTATTTTTTGAGTATGCCAAGAAATATCCAAACACCCTGACGCAGGGTCTTTGCACATGCTGTTTCCTCTGCTACAGTGCTACTTCCAGCAAAGCTGGTTTCTTCTTGCCCTGAAATTCTTACCTTACACATTACTGTCCCAGAGAACTTTCCATGGCCATCATATCCCATGTACTTACTTATCCCACCCTCCTGTCATGGGACGAGCCTTCTGTGTATTAGGGATGGTTCAGGGTCTTTTGTGGCTTGGCAAACAAAAAGAGGCATGAGAAGGTTTTAGCCACTGTTCACACATACAATTCATGTGAGTATTTGATTTGGTTAAATTTGGTTAACAAGGAAAGTGGAAGAATTACAAAAGAGATGTCAAATAGAGGCCAGGTGCAATGGCTCATACCTGTAATCCCAGTACTTTGGGAGACCAAGGTGGGAGAATGACTTTAGGCCTGGAGTTCAAGACCAGCCTGGGCAACATAGCGACATCTCCTCTCTACAAAAAAAGCTTTAAAAAAAAATAGTCAGGCATGGTGGGTGCATGCCTGTAGTCCTAGCTACTTGGGAGGCTGAGGCAGGAGGATTATTTGAGCCCAGGAATTGGAAGCAGCAGTGAGCTATGATGGTGCCACTTCCCTCAGCCTGAGTGACAGAGTGAGACCCTATTTCTAAAAAAACATAAATTCTTTTTTAAAAGAGAGATGTCAAACAGGGATGACAAAACCTGGGAGTCCTGCACTGCTGCCTTCAGAAGGCTAGCTAAAGCAGCTCTTCTATATGCCTCATTTCTCCCATTTTAAATTCATTTGTCTCGAGAGGGGAGACTACAACCTTTCCTTTGAAAATGCAAATGTTAAATCCATTCGTCTGTGAATAACTACGGTTACATTGTAGTGGAGAGCTGGTCACCTGGCAGGCAGAGAAGTGTGTGAGAGAGAAGCAAAGACTTCTAAGAACTTGACCATTTCCCCCAGGACCCAGGTGACAGATTTCTGGCATAAACCATGTTCTATGTGCGTTGAAATTCTTTTCACCGTGTATTAAGTATGCATATTTCAGTTTATGTGGCTTGAACTTGGATTCCTTGGAATTTCACTTGACCATGTTCCCTCCTACTGGGGTCAAATGGCTGCCAGCATACTACGGAAATAGACATCTGGGAGAAAGGGAACTGGAGATATGGGGGAAGGGGAGTGGGCCTAAGGACACTGTCCAGTGAAGAACAACGCAACAGCTATCTTTGAAAAAACAGATACAAAGCTGTCCTCAGCAGAATGCCAATCCCCTATGCCATCTTGAGTGCTATTGGAAGTCTCGGCTTACCCTCCTCCACCCCACACAACATGGGCCCAGGTCTAGGGAGGTAGGCTGCACAGGTACTTTCCTTAGAAATTGGTCCTTAGTTGCACAGAATGCTTCAGTTTCAGTGGGATTTTTAAACGAAATGCCTCATGTGGAATTTAGGTTTCCCCTTGGAGAAAATAATGACTGAGGTCTGGGGTGGTGGCTCATGCCTGTACTCCCAACATTTTGGGAGGCCAAGGACGGAGGATTGCCTGAGATCAGGAGTTTGAGACCAGCCCGGGCAAAATGGTGAGACATCATCTCTACAAAAATTTTAAAAATTAGCCAAGCATGGTATGGTGGTGTGCACCTGTAGTCCCAGCTACTTGGCAGGCTAAGGTGGGAGAATTGTTTGAGCCTGGGAGGTCAAGGCTGCAGTGAGCCATGATTTTGCCACTGTACTCAAGCCTGAGGAACAGAACAAGACCGTGGGAAGGAAGGAAAGAAGGAAGGAGGGAGGGAAGGAGAGAGAGAGGAAGGAGAGAAGGGAGGAGGGAGAGAGGAAGGGGAGAGGAGGGAGGGAGGGAGGGAGGGAGGGAGGGAGGGGGGGGGAGGAGAGGGAGGGTAGAAATGTAATGTCTGGGATTATTCATATGAAAATATTCCATGAGTCCCAAAGACTTGCTCTCATGTAGCATAAACTTGGAGAAAACACAAGAGTGTAATTATTTGTATTTACAGTACAAAGGGTAGAGAATTTGTTTCTGTTTGGGGTTTTGGTTGGGCTGTTTTTGTTGTAAAAGGCAGTCTGGCTCTAGTTCCCTCAGCTCACTGAGGTATGAGTTTACAGGGGACAGAGGCCACGTCAGCTTCATCTGTCCTTGAAGTTCGTCCAGAAGGATTAGCTGACTCCCTGGCTGTCACTGGTGTTGGCTATTGAGGCTCATCTTGCCACTGCTGCAACTGGGGGCTTCCTCCTCCTGCTTCCCAGGGCTAGACTGGAGAAGAGTCCTGAGGAAGGAATATTGTACCATCAGGGAACGTGGCCTGGCTCTCTGTGCTCAAACCAGTTACTTGATTTGCCATTCCCTGCTCAGGACCCACCTGGAAGCTTTCACAGCATCTCTCTAATCCTGGCTGCAGTGCAGGGGTGCAATCAAGGCTCGCTGCAGCCTCGACCTCCTGCATGCACGTCATCTTCCCACTTCCTCCTCCTGAGTCACTGGGGCCACAAGTGCACACCACCACACCTGGGTGGACTCAAACTCCGGGGCTCAAGTCAGCCTCAGCCTCCTGAGTAGCTGGGACTATAGATGTGGGCCACCACGCCAGGCTTACTTCATACCTTTTAAGTTTCACTTTCTGCTGAAGACTGCTACATTCACGTAAGCTTTCATATCCATTTTCTGACGGGGGAGAGGAGAGGGGTCTCAATGGCCTGTTTACTCTTCCAAACCTACTCATGCCAACCTATGAATATATTGTCCTTCCAGCTGGGGCTGGGATAGGGGATGATGAAGTCATGCAATACGTGTACCTAAAGGCTGCCCTTTCAGGAGGTACAGGGAGGTGATGCATCTTCTTTAGAAGCAGCTGTGATTATAGCAGGCAATGTATTTGGATTCCTAGTTTATTCTCATCAACAAAAGTAAAACTTAGCAATACAAGTAATAGATACAAAATATACACAGTCATGTAGCTTTTTTACTTGATATTTCTAAATATCAAAATGCTGGGATTATAGAATATATATATATATATATATATATATATAGAGAGAGAGAGAGAGAGAGAGAGAGAGAGAGAGAGAGATGGGCTAGATGCAGCGGCTCATGCCTATAATTCAAGCACTTTGGGGGGGCCAAGGAGGGAGGATGGCTTGAGGCCAGGAGTTCTAGACCATTCTGGGCAACACAGTGAGACCCCCCCCCCCGCCCCGTCTCTACAAAAATACAAAACAAAATACCAGGCATGACAAGGCACACCTGTAGTCCCAGCTACTCAGGAGGCTGAGGCAGGAGGATTGCTTGAGCCTAGGAGGTCAAGGCTGCAGTGAGTTATGATTGCACCACTGCACTCCAGCCTTAGCTACAAGTGAGACGTTAGCTCTAAATATTTTTTTATTAAAAAAAGAAGGTATTCTTTTTTTTTAAAAAAAAAAAAAAGGTCTGATTTGAAATGCTTATTTGATCCAGCTGTGGAGCATTGTTTACTGATTCAAGAAGTTACTATATTCTTTAGAAGTATTGGTATTCTAATAGTCTATTCCTGCAAGCAATAAAAACCAGAACATAATAGTTGATGTAAGGATTTAGTGTTGTACACCTGGACTTTGATGGAAAAGAGGCTTGGGAGATGAGAAGCCGTGGAGAGGCTGCTACAGTGTCCAGGATAGATGTTAGTCATTTCCAACTGTCTTCTGCATTATTTAACATGAATTTAACCCAATTTTTCCTTTGCCTCAATGGAAAACAGGTTTCAAGGGAGCAACAAAAGTGTTTTCATCTTCCTTAGGTATTTCTGCATCAGTGAGAGTAGGAATTTTCCCACCTTCTGAATTAAAACAAAATTACACATTTCCAATAGTCATATCTAACCAAAAACATAGACGACATCCTTTCTTTCTTCCATCCCCTTCTCGCCTGTTTCCAGCCAACCCTTCATCAAGTCCTGAGGGTTCTGCTTTCAAAGTATATCCTGAGTCTGACCACGTCTCTGCATCTTCACAGCTCTGTCCTAGCCTGGCTGCTGCAACAGGCTCTAGATTAGGAATGAAGCCAGCAGCGAACAGAAAGTTCAGCTCTGGTTGTTTTAACAAATGGATGTTTATCTATCTCAAATAAAAATAGCCCAAGGGAAGTCAATCCAGATCTGGAGCAAAGGCTCAACAATGTTATCACGGACCCAGCTCTGTCTATCTTTCCTATTATCCTTAATGTGTTGATTTTCGTTCTCAAGCGTGTCACCTCATGGTCTCCATGGCTGCTACATAGCCAGCCATTGCATTTGGGCTCCAGATAGGAAGAAGGGTAAGGCAGAGAATGATTTCCTTCAGAAGTTTTTTTTTTTTTTTTTTTTTTTTTTTTTTTTTTTTTTTTCCTGTCTATTCAGGAAGGGAAGCCCTTGACGGATGATACCACCTCACATCTCATCAGCCAGAACTGGGTCCAAACCAATTCTTAGACTAACCAACATCCAAAGGACTAAAATTACTGGGGTGGTGATATGGTTTGGCTGTGTCCCCACCGAAATCTCATCTTGAATTGTAGCTCCCACAATTCCCACATGCCATGGGAGATATCCAGTGGGAGGTAATTGAATCATAGGGTCAAGTCTTTCTCATGCTGTCTCGTGATAGTGAATAAGTCTCGTGAGATCTGAGGGTTTTATAAGAAGAGTTCCCCTGCAAAAGTTCTCTCTCTTTGCCTGTTGCCATCCATGAAAGATGTGACTTCTTCCTCCTTGCCTTTCACCATCCTTGTGAGGTCTCCTCAGCCATGCTGAAATGTGAATCCATTAAACCTCTTTCCTTTGTAAATTTCCTAGTCTTGGGTATGTGTTTATCAGCAGCATGAGAACAGACTAATACAGGTGGGTATAGTAGACTTGTTACACAGTATCTCTCCCAACTTTCTTCTACTGTGCCTTCCCGTACTGAGAAGCTAAAAACTACCTTTCCCAGGCTCCTCTGCAGCTAGGAAATGGAGCAGAGTGGGTAGAAAGATAGGTTACACCTGTCTTTTTCGTTGATGTCAATTCGCAGAGGTAGGTGCTTCTTTGCCTCTTTTTTTGTAAAATGATTTGGATCATTATTAACTCCATTAAGTTTGTCACATTTTGGCTTTTGTCCCCAGCTATTTCAATAAAAACTGTTGCGAAATTAAGTAATCCACCATAGACCACTTCATAGCGTATTTGGTTGATGAGTGGTGCCTGGAGCAAGATAAATTTCTTTGGTCTCAGAACCACAAATTACCAGGCTTCTCCAAGGGCACAGCTGCGGCTGCTGTTCGCAGTGGTGGTGATGTGTGTGTTTTCTCTAAACCACCTGGGCACTGGGAATTACAACTAATGGTGGTTTTTTTCCCCCTCTTGACCCTTAAGAAGTTTTAAGGCAAATGCATGGCTTTCTTCCTGAAAGTATAGTCTTCCTTGTTTATATATTGTGTGATAACCTCTCTTCCGATTCTATCTTTTCTACTTTTATTTCCATTTTTCTTGGTTTCCTTACCTATTTTTATTTTACTTTGTTGCATATGTTTTTTCCACATGAAAGAAACCCTTTTTGGAAATAGATAGGATTATAAGATTATGTCTGCTAAAGGAGAAAAACTATTAAGTAAAGACGTCTGGCTTCCTTTCCAACTTGGGCCTGGCAGAATGGTTCCTGCAAAGAAGGGTGGCAAGAAGAAAGGCTGTTCTACCATCAACAGGTGGTGACCCAATAATACACCATCAACGTTCAGAAATGCATCCATGGAGTGGGTGTGTCCCTTGGGCACTCAAAGAGATCTGGAAATTTGCTGTGAAGGAGATGGGAACTCCAGATGTGCTCATTGATACCGGGCTTGACGAAGCTGTCTGGACTAAAGGAATAAGGGTGTCCCATACCCATCGTGTGTGGTTGCCCAGAAAACGTATTGAGGAAGAAGATTCACCAAATGAGCTCTATACTTTGGTTACCTATGCACCTGTTACCACTTTCAAGGCTATAGACAGGTGGTGGTTCATGCCTGTAAGCCCAGCAGTTTGGGAAGTCAAGGCAGGTGGATCACTTGAGCTTAGCAGTTTGAGACCAGCCTGGGCAAAATGATGAAACCCCGCCTCTACAAAAAAACCAAAAAATGCCAAGCACAGTGGCTCAGGCCTGTAATCCCAGCACTTTGAAAAGCCTAGGCAGGTGGATCACCTGAGGTCAGGAGTTCAAGACCAGCCTGGGCAACATGGTGAAATCCCATTTCTACTAAAAATACAAAAATTAGCTGGGCATTGTGGCACGCACCAGTAATCCCAGCTACTCAGGAGGCTGAGGCAGAACAATCCCTTGAACCCAGGCAACTGAGGCTTCAGTGAGCTGAGATCGCACCACTATACTCCAGCCCAGGTGACAGGGCAAGACTTCTTCTCAAAAAAAAAAAATAAAAAAAAAAAAAAAAAAAACCAACAAAATAAGCTGGGCATGGTAGCACATGCCTATGGTCCCAGCTACTCTGGAGGCTGAGGTGAAAGAATTGTTTGAGACCAGGAGGTCAAACCTGCAGTGAGCTGAGATGGCACCACTGCACTCCAGCCTGGGCAAGAGAACCTATCCTGTCTCAAGGAAGAAAAAATAATCTGTAGTCAATATGGATGAGAACTAAGTCCTGACCGTCAAATACATCAAATAAAGTTATAAAACCACAAAAAAGAAAAGACATCTGATCTCCAAAATTAAAAAAAACTATCAATTAATGCTTGATATCATAAGTAAAAATTGGGGAATAGACACTTTATGGCTATAAAATAATGTTAGAATATTTTAAGCTGGTCTCAAACATGAATCTCTGCTTCATTCCTCAAAAAAAAAAATACAGACTTTCCTCTATATGCTTGTCATAAACTATGAACAGGATGAGTATAAAAGACGGTCAGTCTTAACCTTAAACCATCTTACTGTAGTGAGAAACACTCCGCACATCACAGAATTTAACTGGAAGTGTTTGCAGCAACACTTTAAAGAAGATAAATGCATATAGAAACGTTTCGAACATGGGTGGACACCACTGCCAGGTGAGAAACCCCCACCCAAATGACAGTGGTGACGTCTGAGATGATTTAGAGTAGACAAACTTGACTGTGGAGCGATGTGGGCAGCAGGCAGAGGTTGCTCCACAGCTCTGCTCTGACAGCGGAGTCCTGGCCACAGCCAGAAGCTTTCCAGACTGCCATTTTCTTAAAACTAGATGAGATTCCTTTAGAGCATTTGAGGGATTCTCTTGTTGTCAAGCCAGTTAGAAACGTTAGCAGTCATCCAATTAACATCCAATTAACAAATTCAAAAGCGCACAAATGTCTGTCTTATGAAATGCAGTAAGACGCAAAGATTCAGCCTCATGGCTTTATAATCGGAGGAAAATTTTTACCCCAAATAATAATTAACCTGCTTCATCATCAACTTTGCTTACTAAACACAGTTCCTCTAAAAGGTTTCTGTTTCTCACTCCACTCCCAGTTCAAGTTCACTTCAAATGCGTTTATCAGCATTAAGTCCATTCAAAAGATTGAGCTGAAGGCAATTTAAGAGGCATTCTCTTAAACTGAGAAAATCTAAGGTGTGAGTAAAGGAGTATTAATAAGGGAGTAACCTGTTGGAGCCTTCCCTCCTTAAAATCATTCCTTACTTCACTAATGCATTCACAATAAAACCCCAAACCCGGCTGGGCGTGGTGGCTCATGCCTGTAATCCCAGCACTTTGGGAGGCGGAGGCAGGTGGATCACAAGGTCAGGAGTTCGAGACCAGCCAGTTCAAGATCAGCCAGGCCAACATGGTGAAACCCCATCTCTACTAAAAATACAAACATTAGCTGGGCATGCCTTGTAATTCCAGCTACTCAGGATGCCGAGGCAGGAGAATCGTTTGAACCTGGGAGGTGGAGGTTGCAGTGAGCCAAGATCGTGCCACTGCACTCCAGCCTGGGCGACAGAGCCAGACTCCATCTCAAAAAAATATATATTAATTACAATTAAAATCCAAAACCTTTGGTATGGCATACATGATTTTCGATGATCTGAGCCCTGTTTTTCTCCCCAGCTGCATCTCTGGTCGCTCCCCACTGCCCTACAAGATGGGGCCGTACTGAATTACGTGTGGCTCCATAGATACGCCATACACTCTGTTGCCTCTAGGCATCTACACAGTAACCCCAGAACTGTAGCCAACCTTCTCTGTCCACTTTTCTTGCCTGACAACTGAGGCCCATGATCTCCACCTCCAACAGGGAAGCTTCTTTCACCCCTATTTTTTTGTACCTCATTGAATTCTGTACTCAGTTGTACCCCTTAAGCTGTCCTGAAGTTGTCTATGTATTCTTCTGGCTCCAACTGTAAGTTCCTTAAAAGCAAGGATTGTGTTATGTTTATCACTACATCTCTAGCACCCGAAAGAGTCCCTGGAACATAAGAGGTGCTAGATACATATTTGTTGAATGAATAAAGCTATTATTCTGAAGGAAACAATATACTTCATATACTTCAATATACCTTCATTTAAAGACAAAAAAATAAGTTTTGGAGAAAAGATTCATGCACCTGTGCACACTCAATAACTAGTAGACTCAAGATTAAAGCCCAGGCAGTCTGACATCAGAGCTTAGATCTTTACTGACTTCTGGAAAATGAAATCTCACATTAAGAAACGTAAGATGCTGGCCTGGTTCAGTGGCTCATGCCTGTAACCCCAACACTTTGAGAGACCAAGGTGGGAGGATTGTTTGAGGCCAGGACTTTGAAACCAGCCTGGGTAACATAGTGAAACCCCATCTCTACCAAAACTAAAAATAAAAACAAAAATGTTAGCCAGGAATGGTGGTGTGCATACTCCTGTAGTCCCAACTACTCAAGAGGCTGAGGCAGGAGGATCACTTGAGCCCAAGAGTTAGAGGCTGCAGTGAGCCGTGATCATACCACCGCACTCCAGCCTGGGTGACAGAGTAAGCCCCTGTCAAAAAAAAAAAAAAAAGCTACTTCTGAGTTTTGTGAATTCCCACTCTATGCATGATATAACATTACCAGTTATTGAGTAAAACATGATCTAAAACTCAGTTTTCTGGGCTTCCATTCAATGGGTGTTAATTAGGAAATTATTAGAGTTATGTTCTATATTGTTTATCTACTGCTACAAAGCAAGTTACCTCCAAAAGGTAGCAGCTTAAAACAACATTCTTTATCTCCCTGCTTCTGAGACTGGGGACTCTGGGGGTCGAGTAACAAGGAGGGCAGTTCTGGCCCAGAATGTTCCTTGAGGTTGCAGTCAAGCTGATGGCCAAGTCTGTTTCAAGGGTCTACTGACGCTCAGCGACTCCCTCATGTGGGTGTTGGTAGGCTTCCATTCCTTATGGGATGCTGTGTTGGGGCCCCAAACTAATCAAAGAGTAAGACTTCCCTGAGTTATTTACAGCACAGGCCTCTCCACAGGGCAGCTCACAACATAGAGGAATGAATGATCCTAGATGCAGTGAGAGACTGGGCAGCCAAGAAGGAAGGAGGCAGCAGTCTTGTAAACTAGTCTCTAGAGGGTTGCATCATGGCTTCTGCTGTGTTCCAGTCATTAGAACTGAGTCACAAAATCCTGCCCCAACTCACGGCTACCAGAAGATGAGGGTTACAGGAAGCCATCCTAGAGGCCGCCTACCACACCTGCCCCTTTTACTGAAACAGGGGCTCCCTCTGTCACCCAAGCTGTAGTGCAGTGGCTCAATCGTAGCTCACTCACTGCAGCTTCCAGCTCCTGAGCTCAAGTGGTCCTCTTGCCTCAGCCTCCCAAAGTGCTGGGATTACAGGCATGAACCACTGCACCTGGCCCCCCACATGCTTTAATATGCGAGAAGAGAGAAATGTCTTAGTTTCATCCCTAAGTTCCAGGTTTCTATTTGTTAGTATTGGCCTTTTCTCTTAATCAAATGATTACAAAATTAGATTAGAGCCTGGGCATGGTGGCTTACACCTGTAATCCTAGCACTTTGAGAGGCTGAGGCAGACAGATCACTTGAGGAGAAGAGTTTGAGACCAACCTGGCCACATGGTGAAAACCTGTCTCTACTAAAAATGCAAAAATTAGCCAGGTATGGTGGCACACGCCTGTAATCTCAGGTACTTGGGAGGCTGAGGCACAAGAATTGCTTGAACCTGGAGGCAGAGGTTGCAGTGAGCCAAGATTGTACCACTGCACTCTAGCATGGGCAACAGAGCATGACTCTGTCTCAAAAATAAAATAAAACAAAAGAAAATAAAATATTAGATAGACTTCAAAGACAAATCTTAGCTAAGGAAAGAACCCTTTAACTAGAAGGAAAGATTGGAACAATGAAGTAAAATTTAAAATATTTTTGACAATTATACCAAAACACTAGTAAATTTCTTCACAAATGTTACATTCTATCCCACTCTGTTTTTTTTTTTTTTTTTTTTTTTTGAGATGGGGTCTTGCTGTCATCCAGGTTGGCATGCAGTGGCATGATCACAGTTTGCTGCAACCTCAAACTCCTAGGCTCAAGCCATTCTGCCTCAACATCCCAAGTAGCTAGGACTATAGGTGTGTGCCACTGTGCCCAGCTAAATTTTTTTTTTTTTTTTAGTTTCTGTAGAGACAGGGTCTCACTATGGTGGCCAGGCTTGTCTCAAACTCCTGGCCTTGAACTATTCTCCTGCTGTGGCCTCCCAAAGCACTGGGATTACAGGTATGAGCCATCGCACCCAGTCCCATTCTCTCCTAATACAGTTCAAAGGTAGGTCCAGGCTATATTGGGTCCCCCCAAAAAAGACCACAGAAATAGGCAAAGAGCACTTTAAAATAACTGTAGGGTGTCAATTTCTGCATACAATTTGGTGTCTCTCGTACCTCTACTTTATGTCTGACTAATTTCTGAAATCAGTATGTCAAGTATCAAGGCAGAGACTCCTTTAGAACAATTTCAGAAACATATATTTAAGGTCAATTTGAGAATAGGGGTGTTACTGTCTTACATAATACTATTAATCTTTTTAAAACTATTTTAAATTAGCTGTTTTAAAGATAAGAGAAATATACACTTTAAACCTAGTGGTTAAAATCAAGTGGTGATATTTCCAAATTTTAAATCATTTGGGAATGTCACATATTTTTATGCTTGGAAACTCAGTCTCTATAACTTACAATGACATTATCAGAATAAGTAATCTTTTCTTCTGCAAGTTTATTAATGATCATGGCCAAAAACCTTAAAATGCTGATCTGGAATAGCATGAATCTCATTCATAAGTATGAATGTATGAGTCTCTATGAGAGGCTGTAAGATGTTTGCCCTTGACTTATTATAAGGTGAAAATTATAAATGCTTCTGAATTTTTTCTAATTAATCAGTAATTCATTATTACAAACTGACATATAAGTTTAATTCATGAATCCTAAAGTCAAAAAAATTCCTTTTCTTCCCATTGCGGAAAATTTGTTAGCATAACTTTTTCCAACTGTGAAATTCTTAACAGTTTTGTAAGCATTATATACATATTGCATCTCCAGTACCTAATGCTGCTCCTAGAACATGTAAGCTGTGCTGATTCTTTTGCAACTCCATCTGCAACCACCAGAAATCAAACCTGAACTAAGATTTTTCCAGGCTGATCAAAATTTGCCATTTTTATGATAATAGGAATTTAGACTTAGGCTTGACTTTAGTAGGAAAAGAAAATATTCTCTTCCTTCTGTCACCTAATTACATAGTCATCTTGTATTAAAGCTATGAAAGTTTCACAGTCATATTTGGAAAAACAAAAGGAATTACATGTTGAGCACTTTTATTGCTTTGAATATCCAGTCATGTGAAGCCTCATTAATTTATATCTTGTGAATTTTGAGTTTGCTATAATTGTTATTATAAACATATTTTCACCTTTTTCTTTTTTTTGAGACAGATTATCACTCTGTCACCCAGGCTGGAGTGCAGTGGTGCAATCTTGGCTCACTGCAGACTCTGCCTCCCGGGTTCAAGGGATTCTCCTGCCTCAGCCTCCCGAGTAGCTGGGATTACAGACAACCATCACCACACCCAGCTAATTTTTGTATTTTTAGTAGAGACGGGGTTTCTGTCCAGGCTGTTTCACCTGGCCTATTTTCACCTTTCAATGATCTATAAAAAGGGCTTGTAACTATTTCTTAAATATAAATTAGATGCCACATAAAAATGTTTGTTGGCTGGCCATGGTGGCTCATGCCTGTAATCCCAGCACTTTGGGAGGCTGAGGTGGGTGGATGGCTTGAGCCCAGGAGTTTGAGACCAGCCTGGGCAACATGACCAAATATCATCTCTACGAAATACAAAAAAAAATTAGCTGGGCATAGTGGCATGTGCCTGTAGTCCCAGCTGGTTGGGAAGCTGAAATGCGAGGATCACTTGAGCCCTGGGAGGTCAAGGCTGCAGTGAGCTGTGATCATGCCACTGCACTACAACCTAGGTTATGGGAGTGAGACCCTGCTCAAAAAAAAAAAAAAAAAAAAGTTTTTATAGTTTAGATAAACTTCTTAGGACTCTTTAAGTATTTTATTCAGGAATACTCATGGTTGAGCAAATAGTAGTCTCCAAAGGACTGCTAACCATCAATATTTAACAACTAAGTACTGAGAGAAACCATCTTAGCGAAGACGCATTTCTTTACATTGTAACTGAGTCTTACATAGCCTTCTTCATAATCAGTTCATTTTATCTGGTTTTATTTTCTCAAAAACTTGACATTATTATTCTATAAAATATGCTGACAAAATCTATAATTCAAAAAAGGCTTCATTTCAGACAAAAATGGATTGGTGGCTTTTCTAAATAGTGTAAAATTAAAAGTTTATCAAATTGTCTCAGCTTCTAATTTCAAGCTGATTTTGTATGTTAAGTGAATTTTCAAGAAAGAGTTATCAAAGTATGGTTTTGTTTTTATTTTCACTGCAGAGAGATCATATCCCCAGAAATCACTTTAAAATTGGCCAGGCACAGTGGCTTACACCTGTAATCCCAGCTCTTTGGGAGGTCTAGGCGGGTGGATCATTTGAAGACAGGAGTTCGAGACCAGCCTAGCCAACATGGTGAAACCCCGTTTCTACAAAAAATACAAAAATTAGCCAGGCATGGTGGTGGGCACCTATAATCCCAGCTACTTGGGAGACTGAGGCAGGAGAAATGCTTGAACCCAGGAGGCAAAGATTGCAGTGAGCAGAGATCGTGCCACTGCATGACAGAGCAAGAGTCCATCTCCAAAAGTAAATAAATAAAGAATAAAGATTTGAAATTAAAACATTAGAAAGGAGAGTTAAGTCCAAAACAAGTGGGAAGAAAGTAACAAAGGAGCTACTTCCTTTGTTAAACAAGGAATACACAAGAAATGTTGAGTGCCTTCTACTTGCAAAGTACTTGATATGAGGCTATCAAACATAAATAAAATCCAATTCCTGTATCCAACGAGCTTACAAGATAGAAGTGTTAAGGAATGTGGCTGAGTGCAGTGGCTCTCGCCTATTATCCCAGAACTTTGGGAGGCCAAAGTGGAAGGAGGCCAGGAGTCTAAGATCAACCTGAGGAGCGCAGAGAGATCCTATCTTAAAAAAAAAAAAAATTAGCTGGGTATGGGATTGCAAACCTGTAGTCCCAGCTACTCAGGCAACTGAGACAGGAGAGTCACTTGAGCCAGGAGTTCAAGGCTGCAGTGAGCTCTAAGTGTACCACTGTACTTCAGCCTGGGTGACAGGGCAGGACTCTGTTTCAGAAAAGTGTTAAGGAATGTATAGCAGACATTTTAATAAATGACATAACAGAAGTGCCGATAAAAATCCTGTGAGCATTCACAGAAGAATAAAGTCACCTTTCCGGTACGTGAATCAGGCAGGGTTTCATGGAAGAGGCAAAAGTTTTTGTAAATCTCAAAATGGGTATGTTGTCAGAATGGAATGGCAAAAGGGCCTGGAAAAAATAGTGTTTATTCTATGTGATCTGTGTCGGCTAAAATTCCAGAGTTGCTGTAGAGAAAGGGAGAGAATGGATTTGGGAGCCATGGCAGTGACTGCTGCACCCGGCTCATATGTAGAGAGACTGCAGCAGGGAGGCAACAGCTGGCTACAATGCACAATACGTGTGTGTCCTGGGTATAGATCCTTAGCAAGAATATTCTAGCTAGTAAAATAAAAGAGTTGCTCAGATGGGATAGCATGGTTGTTAACGGTGGAGGGTGTCCAGGTTCTTGGCATCTTGAACAAAGAATTGGACAAAACGCACAAACAAAGCAAGGAAGGAATGAAGGGATTTGCTGAAAATGAAAGTACACTCCACAGTGTGTGAGCTGGCCTGAGCACGGGGGCACAAAGGCCCTGGTACAGAGTTTTTGTGAGTTTAAATACCCTCTACTTGGGGTATTCCCTATGTAAACGAAGAGGACGAAGTAAAGTTACAAAGTAATTTCCTCAGTGTGTGTCCTATTGAGAGGATGCTTCCTGTTATAACTGCAGTATGAATCTTTTGTATGTTCCCTGCCTCCAGACCCGATTTTCCTGCCTCATGGTGAATGTGTTATGTAGTTACCAAAATGGGAAGACAGGAGAACAGAAATGTATCTAGCAGAGGGGCAGACCTGAAGAAGTGGAGAATATCTTGTGAGATTCCCCCCACCATTTTCATTCTTGGCTGTGCCCTGTGGCCTGCCGAGTCTCTTTTCATATTCAGTCCGGAATGCTAAAACCTCCGTTTCCTCATTCCCTTTGTTATCTTTATATCTTGTTCCCTAGAAATAAAGATTTGAACTCTAGCTTGAGCCGTACTTTTGCTACAGACCTTCTATTATCCAGCTACAGTGTTGACATACTTAATCTCCTTTAATGGGACAAGTAATGAACTCAATTAGCTGGAAAACCTCCGTGCAAAGAGAACAGACAACTCTCACCATATAATTCACACACATTTCCCTTGATTCACATTATTCCTGCATTAAAGACCTTCTATGACCCCGAATATCAGTTAGTTACTCGCTAAAACTGGCCATAGAGCAATTTCACCTTAAGCAGATTTGCTTAACAACAATATGTAATTAATTGGACTGAGAATTTGATTTGCATACTCAAGCAACAATTTTTTATTATTTAAAAACAAAACACTTGACATTCTAGTAGGGGCTACAAAGACATCCCCAAAGGTCAATTAGTCCTGCAAGTGATTACCTAAATATTTGATAGCACTCAAACATAGTACTAAATGGGTTCTAATTTGTTTGTGAAAAGAAACAATACCACTTGACGCAGGGCTGCTAAGTTTTCAATAAACAGAATATGGTCTTGGGAAACTGAAGAATCTAGTTTAAAAATACGAAGAGATCTTCCTGTGCTCCCTCCCAACATGCCAGTGATTTTCCACTAACTTTCTTCCTGATGCTTTTTTCCTTTAAGTCTATATGTTGATGCACCCCAGGGCTCAGTCTTTCAATCTGTCTGTTTCCTAGGTTGCCCTCATGCAATCTCTAGGCTTGACAAACTTCCTTTGTATTGACAACTCCCAATGTTATATGTATAGCTCACGCCTCCTCCCTGAAATATCTCCCTGCCTATACAGCATGGCATGAATGTCTAATAGGCATCTCAAATTTAATGTGTCCCAAGTGGAACTTCTGATTTTTCCCCTAGATAAAAACTGTAAATCCGACTCTCTTCCCCATCTCAGTAAATGGCAACTTCATTCTTCCAAATTGCTCAGGTCCAAAGCCTTGGTGTCATCGTTGGCTCGTCTCTCTTCTGCACCCCCACATCTAACCTGTGAGGAGGTCTGATTGGTTCTACCTTTAGAATCTATCTAGACTTCAATCCCTTCTTACCACCTCCATCATGACATACACTGCCATAATCTCTCCCCTAGATTCTTGCAATAGTCTCCTAACTGGCTTTCCTACTTCAGCCTCTCTTCCAACCCCCACACCTAGTGTCTATTTTGAATAGAGAAACCAAGCGGATCCTTTTAAAATCTCTACTGAAACCCTTCCAGTGAATTCCCATCTGGGACAGAGTCAAAAGTCTTCACGGCAGTCTCAAAAGTCCTTGATTGGTCCCCAGCTGTGCTCCCCCTCTGCTCTGGCTACAGGGGCTTCCTTGCTATTCTTCCAACACTCCGGGTAAACTCATTCCTTGAGATCTTTGCCATTGTTGCTCCTCTGCCAGAAATACTCTTTCTTCAGGTGTCTTACTAGATATCTTCAGGTCTTGGACTGAAAGTCACCTTCTCAATGAGTCTTTACCTGACTAGCTTATTTAAAATTGCAACTCCCACCTTCATCCAAGGACTGTCTCCCATCCTTTCTTTACTTTTAGCCATTGCATTCCTCCTCTTTGGGTATATATTTTACTAATTTATTTGTTTATTGTCTGTCTCCCCTCACTAGCGGGTAAGTAATGAAGCCAGATAATTTTGTTGACTTTAGACACCTAGAACAAAGCCTGGCATGAAGTTCTCAATAGATTAATGATAAATGAATAAATAAGTAAATAGTGATTATTTATGACTAACTAGGGCATAAGTATAATTAACAAGGATATTTTCATGAAAGATAGACTCCTTAAGAGCAGTCACTATACCTTCCCCCACCCTTTTTTTTTTTAATAGAGACAGGATCTCACACTGTCACCTAGGCTGGAGTGGTACAATCATAGCTCACTGCAGCCTCAAACACCTGGGCTCAAGCGATCCTCCCTCCTCAGCCTCTAAAAGGGCTAGGATTATAGGTGTGAGCCACCATGCCTGGCCATTTCCCTTGTTTTTGGCTTCAGCATCTAACACAGTTGTGTTATATTATAGATATTCAATAAATAATTCTCGAATTTAATCAAATATTTGTTGGAGAGCACGGACTGAAGCTTGTGTTCAAATCCCAGCTTCTCTACTTGCTGGCTCTGTAAGCTAAGGAAAAGCACTTAACTTCTCTGTGCCTACTGTCTTCATAAAATAGGAATAATAATAATAGTATTATATATGGGATTTTGTGAGGATTAATTGAGTAAATATACTTAAACTACAGAATGGTGCTTGTCACAAAATAGCTGTTAGATAATGATGACGAGGATGAGGACGATGTTAGTCCTATGAAACTCATCATGAAATGGCAATCTTCTGGGTAAGCTTAAGCCACCTATGTATTTGAAAAGTGAAAAGACTACATAAATTGAATGAAATAACCAAGTAGCATGTCACTCCCCAGCTGAAAATCTGTAAATAACTGCTACTACCACTGTGACAAAATCCAAACTTCCAGTCTTGCCTTCAAAGCCTTCTACAGGCCGGGCACTGTGGCTCATGCCTGTAAGTAATCCCAGCACTTTGGGAAGTCACAGCAGGTGGATCACTTGAGGTCAGGAGTTCAAGACCAGACTGGCCAACATGGTGAAACACTGTCCCTACTAAAAATACAAAAATTAGCTGGGCATGGCAGTGAGCGCCTGTAATCCCAGCTTCTCAAAGGCTGAGGTAGAAGAATTGCTTGAACTGGGGAGGTGGAGGTTGCAGTGAGCTGAGATCGCACCAGTGCACTCCAGCCAGGCTGGGTGACAGAGTGAGACTCTGTCTTAAAAAAAAAAAACCCTCCACATTTGTGCTCAACATTTAACTTAAAAGTTAAAGGAATTATCTGGGCATGGTGGCACACACCTGTAATCCCAGCTACTCGGGAGGCTCAGGCAGGAAAATTGCTTGAACCCCGGAGGCGGAGGTGGTGGGGAGCCAAGATCACACCATTTCACTCCAGCCTAGATAACACAAGCAAAACTCCGTCTCAAAAAAACAAAATTGTTAAAGGAACAGAAAACCAAATGCTGCAAGTTCTCACAAGTGGGAGATAAATCCTGAGTACATATGGACACAAAGAAGGGAACAACAGACACTCAGATCTGCTTGAGGGTGGGGGGAGGCGGGAAGGTGAGGATCACAAAACTACCCATCAGGTACCATGCTTATTACCTGGGTGATGAAGTAATCTGTACACGAAACCCCATGATATGCCATTACCTATATAACAAACCTGCAGGTGTATCCCTGAACCTAAAACAAAAGTTAAAATAAAAAGTTAACAAGCTCTCCTCCTGCTGTCCAAGATGCGGAAAGGAAAGAAGGCCAAGGGGAAGAAGGTGACTCCGGCCCCTGCTGTCGTGAAGAAGCAGGAGGCCAAGAAAGTGGTGAATCCCCCGTTTGAGAAAAGGCCTAAGAATTTTGGTATTGGACAGGACATCCAGCCCAAAGAGACCTCACGCTCTTTGTGAAATGGCCCCGCTATATCAGGTTGCAGTGGCAGAGAGCCATCCTCTATAAGCGGCTGAAAGTGCCTCCTGCAATTAACCAGCTCACCCAGGCCCTGGACGGCCAAACAGCTACTCAGCTGCTTAAGCTGGCCCACAAGTATAGACCAGAGACAAAGCAAGAGAAGCAGCAGAGGCTGTCGGCCCAGGCAGAGAAGAAAGCTGCTGGCAAAGGGGACGTCCCCACTAAGAGACCACCTGTCCTTCGAGAAGGAGTTAACACCATCATCCCCTTGGTGGAGAACAAGAAAGCTCAGCCGGTGGTGACTGCACACGACGTGGATCCCACTGAGCTGGCTCTCTTCTTGCCTGCCCTGTGTCGTAAAATGGGAGTCCCTTACTGCATTATCAAGGGGAAGGTAAGACTGGGACATCTAGTCCACAGCAAGACCTGCACCACTGTCGCCTTCACACAGGGTAACTTGGAAGACAAAGGTGCTTTGGCTAAGCTGGTGGAAGCTATCAGGACCAATTACAATGACAAATAAGATGAGATCCGCCATCACTGGGGATGCAGTGTCCTGGGTCCCAAGCCTGTGGCTCTCATCGCCAAGCTCGAAAAGGAAAAGGCTAAAGAACTTGCCACTAAGCTGGGTTAGATGTACACTGTTGAGTTTTCTGTACATAACAATAATTAAAACAATACAAAGTTTCCTTCAAAAAAAAAGTTAACAAGATTTTTTTTTTCAAATACCAAAGCAAGTAATTCCCCAGAAATGTGTAAGGATGATAGTACAGTTTGATTTTTGTCCAAGCTGGAGCACAGTGGGGCAATCTCAGCTCACTGCAACCTCCACCTTTTGAGTTCAAGCAATTCTCCCTGCCTCAGCTTCCGGAGTAGCTGGGGTTACAGGTGCCCGACACGACGCTCTGTTAATTTTTTTGTATTTTTTTAGTGGAGTCAGGATTTCACCATGTTGGCCAGCATGGTCTTGAACTCCTGACCTCAGGTGATCCGCTCACCTCGGCTCCACGAAGTGCTGGGATTATGGGTATGAGCCACCCTGCCTGGCCAACAGATTTTGATTTTCAAAGAAATTTTACATAGTCAACATATTTACAACATGACCACACTAGAAAGAAGCCAGAACAGGCATTATCCTCATCAGGAAACATAAGGAAAGTAAGATTCAAAGAGAATAAACGATTTGTTTGCGGTTTTATAGCTAGCCATTGGTGTATCCAAGATCAGAAAACTGATTCTTGTGAGACTAAATTCAAGGAAGCTTTTACCACAGACTTATATTGATAAACATTGAATTTAACAAGTAGGTTTCAAATTCCTTGTAGTGCTAGGCACATAATAGATGCATACTATGCACTTACTAATTGTTTAGGGTAAAAGAATGTATTTATTCTTTTCCTCTGGCTTATCAGACTTGTCACAGAACAAAGATAATTCATATCATTTGGCAGAAAATAAATTCACTCCCGAATCTCGGTAACTATCATATTCATTATTTCAGCACTTTCAAAAGGTGCAAAAGCAACCGTAATGGGCCCGTGGTTTCTATTGATATTCTTATTTATCATTTGTCCTTCTAATGAAAAGTCACCTTCTTCATCACCCAGTAGTTCTGCTAGATTAATGCCTGGGTTTCATGACTTGAGTCATTTTCTTCTGAACCAAAGACTAAATCATCAGACCTTATAAGATCTTGTGTTTCCTTCTCTATGTGTGGTTCTGACCCCTCTCCTCCTGAATTTGAAGGATCAGAGATTTGACTGTAAATTGTCTTATGTAGGGTTTAAAACCTTAAGCTTTAACATTCCACTGCATACTCCTAGATATAATAAAATATAGGAAATAGCAAGATATTTATATTCAATAACCTATGTTTTAATGTTTGTAACAGATCTATGAACAACAGCCTTAGAAGAATTTGGAATGTTCTATCTAGTAGATTTTTATCTTTTCTATTTCAATCACACTAAGATAAGCAGTAGTTTCTCTAAAGCCTAAAAACACCCAGAAAACCTGCTAGTATTTCTAAGCCTGATACGAAGAGACATCAGAAAGTTTTTGGAAAAAAAGAACTTCAGCCTTTTGGCCCTTTGGGTGGTTTAAAGGAATGGGTACAGTCTTTTGTGGCTCAATTGTCTGCTGTGATTGATCCCATAAAAGAGGTGATGTTTCCTCCTGTCAGGTACTGATGATGATCTTCCTGGCTTTCCAAGGCAGCTGCACCAGTGAAATTAACCCGCAGGGTTTTTTGTTTTGTTTTGTTTTTCTTTTTGTTTGTTTGTTTTCTGAGACAGAGTCTCCCTCTGTTGCCCAAGCTGCAGTGCAGTGGCGCTAACTGCTCATTGCAACCTCCACCTCCCAGGTTCAAGTAATCCTCGCGCTTCAGCTACCCAAGAAGCTGGGGTTACAGGCATGCACCACCACACCCAGCTAATTTTTGTATTTTTAGTACAGACAGGGTTTTGCCATGTTGGCCAGGCTGGTCTCAAGCTCCTGGCCTCAAGCTCCTGGCCTCAAGTGGTCTGCCTGCCTTGGCCTCTCGAAGTGTTGTAATAATAGACTGAGCCATTGTGTCTGGCCCACCCTGCACATTTTTAAAACCTTAAAAACCAGGAAGCTCACTTCCTTCATCCTCTTCTCCCCAGACTCTACTCTTGTCCTTTACATTTTATCTATCAAGAACGTATGATGAAAAATGTGATCCAATAAAGTGAAACACACAGCACCTAAGTTTAGTGGACACCATGTTGCAACATTGGGCAGAGAATACATTGACATTGTTGTACAGGCTGCCGCTGTAAACTGTTACTCCCTGGCACCTCCACGCTAGGGCGGGAGTCCAAACTTGAGAGTGGGCAGCTAGCCATGCCAACAGATGGGCACAGGGATGATAGCCAAGGGACGATGTATGTGCATCAAGTATAGGTGTTCAGAACAGGAATTCCAACTGAGAAGATCAAAATGTCTGTCTCAAGCTTATGGTTAAGAACTTGTCAATTCATGCCTGGTTTAATATAAATGAACTGGAATTCAAGAGAATTGACAGATTTTGACAGAACCTCAAATTTATTTTTCATAAAAATATAAATTCGATTTAGATATTTGCAGTAAATGGCTTGGTGGCATTTTCTGAGAAGAAAATGGTTCCACTTTTCCATGTTTCATGATTGTTAACCTTCCCTTAAGGATATATAGCATTGAATCCTTTTATAAAATTACCTTGCTACTTTCTCATTTGTTGTTAAATACCGAAATGCTTTCAACTCTAGTATTTCAATGTCACCTATGATTCTTAAGGAAATTTGTCCTAACAGATCAATTAAATTCAATTTCTTAACTTAATCTGTTAAATCTCAAAAACGCCTGAGATCTGCTTTACATTCTTCCTAATGCAGAAAAGATAATCCTAAAGGGGTACTTTATCAGTGTTTTAAATGTTTATTTCTAATAATAATTTCAATATCTCATATCCTAAAATTACATGATTTGAATCACAAATAGGAGGAGGGACAGGCAGGATTGAGATTTAGAATTCTCTAAGATCATTAATATGAACAGAGAAGGGAATATATGGCTTATTTTACTTAAACATATTACTTAATGTCTTATATTACTTAACTATATTTCTTATATCACTTACATGATATTATGTTATACTTGCTTGGATTACTTCTCTGTACTATCTTCCTAACTAGTAGAATTAAGGATTTGGATTAGGCTACCTCTGAGGTCCTCTCTAGCTACAAATTCTCTACTTCTAATGCAAACAAATGAAATGGTGCTCTCCTTTCAAACTAGGAATGGAAATTCTGAGTGGAACTCTCTCCATGGCTTATTGTAACCACAAAAGAAGACAGAGTGTAAGGTTTATTGCTGAGTTTAAAATGAGGAAACTGAGGCCTGCATGAGAACAATTAGATGCCAATTGATTCGGCTCCTGGGCAAGGTTCCCTGGTCCAGGGAAAAGAGGCCAGGGAAGTCACACCTGACTCCTCTGAGGCGTGGGGTTATATAGGGAGGAAGGCGCTCTGATTGGCTATGGAGAAACAGGACGTGTACGTGGCAAGCTGCTATAGGTAGGTAGGCAGGATTTCCAGTGAGCGGACTGGACAGGGCAATACGCTATTGGGCAGGTTTTGGCTGGGGCTTCTTTTAAATTTTGGCCGGGTTTTCCAACGGTTGGCTAGGTGCCGAGTACAGAGTTTAGTGTCGAGTGCAGATCCTGGTGCTGAGTGCAGAGGGGATTGCCAGCGGCGGGCTAGGTGCCGAGCGCAGAGCTTAGTGTTGAGTGCAGAGGTGGGCATGGCGAAGCTAGATGCTGAGTGCAGATTCTGGTGACAATTTCAGGCATGGAGAGGGATGGGCGTGTCCTAGCTCCCCGAGGCAACCTGCCTTACACAGAGCATGATGATGACTGCTGTAAAATCCACACTGCTCTGGGTGGCTAAGCTTTTTAGAAGTAAGGAAGTCAGGATTTATCCTGAGACTCTCAAAGATCTTCCAGAAACAGATTTCTCTGTCACCCAAAACTTCTCCATAATAATATTTAAAAACTTTTATTGAAGAATAATATAAGCAGAAAAGTGTATAGCTATTAACTTTCATCAATTGAATATGTCTATGAAAAAAGCAACAAGTCAGAAAACAGGCCAGGTGCTGTGGTTCACACCTATGATCTCAGCACTTTGGAGGCTGACACAGAAAGATCACTTGAGGCCAGGAATCTGAGGCCAGCTTAGGCAATTTAGCGGGATCTTGTCTCTACTAAAAATTTTATAAAAGAGGGTCTTTCTGCTCAGATGACCCGTCTCTCTCAATAGAAAGAGCTGTTTCTTTTTCCCTTTTCTTCTACGTGTTAAACTTCCGCTCCTAAACTCCTCGTGTGTGTCCATGTCGTAAATTTTCCTGGCGCGAGATGACGAACCCTAAGTATACACCCCAGACGATGTCACCATATCATACTGGGGACCTCGTCTGGGATACCAAGGTACAACATTACTCGAAACAGCGAGCAGAGGCGCAGACTCCAGCTCCGTCCTTTCATTTGGGGCTCTCGGCCTCCATTTTAGAGCCAAATCAACCCAAATACTGGGCCCCCTTCAGCCATTTAAAAATGATTAGCTGACTGCCAGCCTTACAAGACTTGGGGAACAGGCTTACTGGGGAGAACATGGAGAATCCCTCAGCACCCACGGGTTGCTGGGCATGTTGGCCATGTTTGAACCATCTTCCTTCACAGAGAGCTTAGCCGTGGCGTGGGGCTGGAAGAGTTCCTGGAACGACTGAGGATTTATGGCTGCGGCTAGCCCCCCAGTGTTACCCAGAAGTTTCGTGACAGACCCCAGCCTCCGACTGCCTGTCGGGTGTCAACAACAGGATCTCCAACTTTTCTATCATAATTTCCTCCTTTCCTGTCCATGAGTGCCATATCTCTTACCCCTCTCTCTCAATAGAGAAAGCTGTTTTTCTTTCTTTTTTTTCTTTCTTTTCTTTCTCTCTCTCTCTCTGTCTCTTTCTTTCTTTCTCTCTCTCTTTTTTTATTTCCTTTCTTTCTTTTCAAGAAATGAGGTTTCACCATGTCGGCCAGGCTGGTCTTGGTCTTGAACTCCTGACCTCAAGTGATCCACAGGCCTCGGCCTCCCAAAGTACTGGGATTACAGGCATGAGCCACTGTGCCTGGCTGAAAGCTGTTTTTCTTTCTCTTTTCTTCTGCCTATTAAGCCTCTGCTCCTAAACTTAAAAAAAAAAAAATTAGCCAGGTATGGTGATGCATGCCTGTGGTCCCAGCTACTAGGAAGGCTGAGGCAGGAGGATCACTTGGGCCTGGAAGACAGTGCAGTGAGCTATGATTGTGCCACTACACTTCAGCCTGGGCAACAGAGGGAGATCCTGTCTCAAAAATAATGATAATAATAATAAATAAATAAAATAAAATAAATTTAAAAAAAGAAAAAATTAACATATGATCTGCACCCCAGAAGGCACTGTTTTCTTCCAGTGCCTCCTCCAACAATGTAGATTAATTACACAGCATGTAGTCTTTTGTATCTGCTTTCTTTCTTTCATTCTACATTCTGTTCATGAGGTAGATCTATATTGTTGCATATAGTTTTAGAATATTAATTTTCATTGCTGTACAGTATTCCATTTGTTTAATCTATTCTACTGTAGATGCACATTTGGCTAATTTCCAGCTGTGGGCTATTACAAGTAGTATTCCTATGAATATGTTTTTGATGGACATATATATGCACTTATTTGTGTATACACTGAAGAGTAGGTTTGCTATGTCATAGAGTATGTATATGGCTTAGCTCTAGTAGATATTGCGAATTTTCCCAAGTAATTGTAACCAATTTACACCTCCATCACCAGTTTTTGGAAGCTCCTCTTGCTCCACGTCCCTGCCAAAACTTGGTATTGTATGTCTTTTTCCCTTTTTAACTCTTCTGTTAAATATCCCAATTTTTTAAAAATTTCATTTTGTTTTGATTATTAAGGTGAAAGTCATATAACAAAATTAACCTTTTTAAAGTCAACAGTTTAGTAGCATTTAGGACATTCGCAATGTAGTACAACCTCCACCTTTATCTGGCTCAGAACATTTCATTACTCCAAAAGGAAACTCTGGAACCATTAAACAGTGGCTCCATATTTCCTGCCCCCGACCCATCCCTTGGCACCCATAGATCTGCATTCATCTCTATAGTTTTACCTATTCTGGATATTTCATATAAAGGAAATCACACAATATGTGGCCTTTTGTGTTTAACATCTTTCTCTTAGCATAATGTTTTCAAGGTTCGTTCATATTGCTTCATGTATCAGTATTTTATTCCTTTTATAGCTGGTTAATATTTCCTGGTGTGTATATACTACAATTTTGTTTATCCATGCATCCATTGATGAACATCTAGGCCCTTTCTACCTTTTGGCTGTTGTGAATAGTGCTGCTGTGAATCTGCGTGTGCATGTATTTGGTTGAGTACCTCTTTTCAGTTCTTTTGGGTATATACCTAGGAGTGGAATTCCTGGGTCATATGGTAATTCTATGTTTAACTTATTGAGGAACTGCCAAGCTGTTTTCCACAGTGGCTGAACAATTTCACATTCTCACCATTGGCCAGGTGCCGTGGCTCACACCTGCAATCACTTCAGGCCAGGAGTTGGAGACCAGCCTGTCCAACATGGTGAATCTCCATCTCTACTAAAAATACAAAACATTAGCTGGGCATGGTGGTGCACACCTGTAGTCTCAGGAGGCTGAGGCATGAGAATCACTTGAACTCAGGAGGCAGAGGTTGTGGTGAGCCAAGTTCATACCACTCCTCTTCACCAGAGTGAGGCTCTGCCTTAAAAAAAATACATTCTCACCATCACTATACTAGGGTTCCAAATTCTCCACATCCTTGGCAGGAAATAAATTTATTATTTTTAGGTTGTTTTTTATTTGTTTTTAAAATTATGGCTATAGCCCTCATAGCAGGTATGAACCTCATTGTGGTTTTGATTTGCATTTCCCTAATAACTAATGAAGTTGAGTATATTTCCATGTTTTCATTGCCTATATTCTTTGGAGAAATGTCCATTCAAGTCCTTTGCCTATATTTTAATTGGATTTTTTGCCTTTTTGTCTTTGAGTTGTAAGGGTTCTTTCTACATTCTAGATACCAGACACTTATTTGTGAATATTTTCTTCCATTCTATATACAGTCTTTTCACTTTTTTGACAATGTTTTTAACATTAACACAAAAGCTTATAATTTTCATAAGTCATCCAATTTATTTTTGTTGTTGTTTATGCTTTGGGTTGTCATATCTAAGAATCATTGTCAAATTCAAGGTCATGAAGATTTACACCTCTGTTTTTTTCTAAGAATTTTACAATGTTAGCTCATGTTTAGATTTTGATCCTTCTTGATTTGATTTTTATATATGGTAGGAGGTAGGTGTCCAACTTTATTATTTTGCACATGTATATCAAGCTGTCCCAGCACCATTTATCGAACCGAGTCTTTTTCCCACTGAATGGTCTTGTTGAAAATCAAATTTTTATGGATTTATGGGTTTATTTCCATACTCTCAATTCTATTGCAGTGGTCTACATGTCCATCTTATGTCAGTACCATATAGTTTTGATTACTGCAGCTTTGTAGTAAGTTTTGAAATTAGGAAGTGTGAGTTCTCCAACTTTGTTCTTTTTTAGTATTTTTTTACTATTCAGGGTCCTTTACAATCCATTTGAATTTGAGAACAGGCTTTTCCATTTCTGTAAAAATTATCATTGGAATACTGATAGAGATCACATTGAATCTATAGATCACTCTGAGTAGTACTGTTACCTTAGCAGTATTAAGTTTTCTCTTCCATGAACACAGCATGTCTTGCCACTTACTTAAATCTTTAATTTCTTTCAATAATATTTTGTAGTCTCTAGAGTAATAATTTTTCATCACCTTGGTTAAATTTGTTCCTAGGTATTTTATTCTTTCAAATGCTATGGAAAAGGAAATTATTGGTTGTTTGTTGTTGGTATATAGAAAAACAACTGTTGGCCAGGTGCAGTGGCTCATGCCTGTAATCGCAGCACTTTGGGAGGCCAAGGCAGGTGGATCACCTGAGGTCAGAAGTTTGAGACCACCCTGGCCAACATGGTGAAAACCTGTCTCTACTAAAAATACAAAAATTAGCCGGGTGTAGTGGCATGCACCTGTAGTCCCAGCTACTTGGAAGGCTGAGGCAGGAGAATCACTTGAACCTGGGAGGCGGAGGTTGCAGTGAGCTGGTATCATGCCTCTGCATTCCAGCCCCCTTTGTCCTCCTTGCAACAAAGCAAGACACCGTCTCATAAAAAAAGAAAAAGAGAGAAAAACAACTGTTTTTTCTGTGTGTTGATCTTGTACTTTGCTAAAAGCAGATTTTAGTGGAGCTAAAAACAAATATTCTGGTTTGTTCTTGTAGAGTCTTTGAGAGTTTCTATACAGAGGATCATGTCCTCTATGAAAATAGTCAGCTTTGTTTCTTCCGTTCCAATTTGTATGCCTTTTATTTCTTTTTCTTTTTTTTTTTTTTGAGACGGAGTCTTGGCCAGGCTGGAGTGCAGTGGCGCAATCTTGGCTCACTGCAACCTCTGCCTCCTGGGTTCAAGTGATTCTTCCGCCTCAGCCTCCCAAGTAGCTGGGACCACAGGCACATGCCACCACGCCTGGCAAATTTTTCTATTTTTAGTAGAGACGGGGTTTCACCATGTTGGCCAGGATGGTCTCTATCTCTTGCCCTCATGATCCGCCCACCTCGGCCTCCCAAAGTACTGGGATTACAGGCGTGAGCCACTGCGCCCGGCCCCCTTTTATTTATTTTTCTTGCCTAACTGCTCTGGCTAGAACTTAAGGTGCACTGTTGAATAGCAGTTATTAAAACAGACAGCTTTGCCTTGTTCCTGATCACAGCGGGAAAGTTTTTAGTCTTTTACCCCATTGAGCATAATGTTAACTATTAGTTTTTTTACAAATGCCTTTTATCATATTGAAGAAGTTTCCTTCTATTTTTAGTTTTCTGGGTGTTTTCATCATAAAAAGGTGTTGGATTCTGTCAGATGCCCTTTCTACATCAATTGAGATAGCCATGTGGGTTTTCCCCCTCATCCTATTAATGTTATGTATTACATTGATTAATTTTCTTATGTTGAATCACACTAGTATTCCTGATTTTAAAATTCCACTTAGTCATAGTTTTGAATCTTTTTAATATACCATTTCATTTGATTTGATATTATTTTTTGAGGTTTCTTGCATCTATATTCATAAGGAATATTGGTCTGTGGTTTTCTTGTGGTGTCTTTGGCTTTAGTATCAGAGTAACACTGGCCTCATAAAATGAGTTAGTAAGTATTTTCTCCTCTTCTCTTTTTTGGAAGAATTTGAAATGGATTCGTGTTAATTCTTCTTTAGACGTTTGGTAGAGCCAATGTGGTTTTAATTTGCATGTCCCTATTGTCTAATGATATTATCTTTTCACAGGTTTATTGGCCATTCTTACAAAATCTTTTGTTAAAATCTGTTCAAGGGCCAGCCATAGTGGCTCATACCTGTAATCCCAGCACTTTGGGAGGCCAAGGTGAGCAGATCACTTGAGGTCAGGAGTTCGAGACCAGCCTGACAAACATGGTGAAACCCTGTGTCTACAAAAATATAAAATTAGTTGGGTGCAGTGGCATGAGCCTGTAATCCCAGCTACTTGGGAAGCTGAGGCAGAGAACTACTTGAACCCAGGAGGCAGAGGTTGCAGTGAGCTGAGATTGTATCCCTGTACTCCAGCCTGAACAACAAAGCGAGACTTTGTCTCAAAAAAAAAAAAGGAAAAAAGTCTGTCCAAGTCTTTTGTCCATTTCCTATTGGCAGTCTTTTTCTTGATTTGTAGAAATGTTTACATATTCTTGTTGGGGGCTTGTCAGATATACGTATTATTATATATTCTCCCATTTTATGGTTTCTCTTTTTATTTTCTTAAGGGCATCTTTTGATGAACAGAGTTCTTAATTTTAATATCGTCTTGTTATATCACTTTTAAATTTTGTGGTTAGCCCTCTTTGTTGCATCTTTGCCTATTCCATATATCATAATGGCCATCTTTGCTTATTCCAATATCATAAAGATTTCTCCTGTGTTTTCTCTAAAAAGCACTATTCACATGCATCTCTTACATGTAGTTTATGTGGAACTTATTTTTGTGTAAAGTGTGAGGTAAAGGTTATGGTACATTTTTTTCCCATATAGATACCAAGTTGACTCAACACCAATACTTTCCTCATTGTCCTGCTATGTTACCTTTACCATAAACCAGATAATCATGTATGTATGGGGCTGTTTCTTGATTCTTTATTCTGTTCTATATGGCAAGTTGCCTATCTATGTATGAATACCATGTTGTCCTAATGACTGTAGTTTTAAGTTCTAGCATCTGAAAATAAAAGTCCTCCAATTTTGTTCTTCAAGATTGTGTTGGATATTCTTCACCCTTTGCACTTCCACATTAATTTTAGAATCAGCTTCTCAATTGCTACAAAAGAAAAACAACCCTGCTGGAATTTTGACTGGAAGTGTGTTGTTGCAGAAGGCTTTGGAAGTTGAAAAATAAATAAATAAGGGAGACCTCTAGAATTTGGAGGCATGATTTTAAAAAAATATATTTATTCAATAAAGATCTCTTCAGTGCCTGATTTTTGCCACGTCCTCTATGAGGTGTGGCAGCATGTAAGGATAGAGTAGGAACAAGACTCAGTACCTGCACTCGAGGGCTCAGGGAGAAGCCTTGCTATTTTCTAAATCTGACACTGAGACTTTCCATAGAATTGATGCAGTCTGTGTGCTGCTCTTAATCATGACAGTTTTATAGTGGGTGAGATTAGACACCTGCTGAGGCATTTTATGATCATTTGTAAGTGTCTTCCTGATGAGACTGAGTGCTTTACAAATCCTCATGAGGTTTCACTTAGGAAATAGAAGTTCAGAGGTTACTGAGCTCTTAATAACTGCCCCTGAGCACTTTACAGATTATTTTATTTAATTCTCATGACAGCCTCATTCAACAATGAATGAACTATTATTGTCCCCATTTTTACAGATGAGGAAACTGAAGCTTAGAGAGGTCGGGTCATTTGCTTAGGATCTTACACATAGGTTATGGATCTAGAATTCAAACCCAGTCTTCCAAATTTCAAAGCCAATGCTCTTAGCCACTACAAATCAAAGACAGAAATAATGCGACATTCTCACCCCTATGACTTAATTACTTGCAGTGTGAAATAATGTGATATTCTCATCCCTATAATTGAATTACTTGCAATGTGCCTGAACATCCATTGTCATAACAAAAGGGCCATGATATGAATGGAGTCTTAAAGATAGACACAGGTGAGTTTGTTGGTGTTTCTGCTGCACTCCACAGAGGGTGGTGGAGGAGGTGGTGGTGGTGGCAGTGGTGGTGAGACAAAACAGAGTCTAGATTTAGACTCTTCTTCCTAGATTTATTTTTTGCACTACAGAATGTGTTGCTTTCTTGTGTATCACATTATTTATTTACTTATTTCATTTCTTGTCTTTTTGTTTGTTTGTTTGTTTTTGGTTTTTTTTAGGATGAAGTCTCGCTCTGTTGCCCAGGCTGGAGTGCAGTGGCATGATCTTGGCTCACTGCAACCTCTGCCTCCTGGGTTCAAGCGATTCTCCTGCCTCAGCCTCCTGAGTAGCTGGGACTACAGGTGCACACCACCACGCCCAGCTAATTTTTGTATTTTTGGAGGTTTCACCATGTTGGCCAGGCTGGTCTTGAACTCCTGACCTCAAGTGATCCACCCGCCTTGGACTCACAAAGTGCTGAGATTACAGGTGTGAGCCACTGCATTTGGCCTATTGTCTGCTTTTCTTTCTGTTAAAACAAGCTCCATAAGGGCAGAGATTTTTGTCTGTTTTGTTCCTTGCTGTATCTCAAGTAGCTAGAACAATGCTTTGTAAGTGGCTGATACATAAAAGTATTTGTTGAATAAATTAAAATGTGAAATAAAGTTTCACATTTTAATTTATTGGCCTTTTAATTTTTACTTTTTTAGAGACAGTAAAAAATATTGCTCTGTTGCCCAGGTTGGAGTGCCGAGCATAGCTCACTGCAGCCTCCGGCTCCTAGGCTCATGAGCCTCCCACCTCTGCCTCCCAAGTAGCTAGGACTATAGGCAAGCACCACCGTGCCTGGCTAACTTTAATTTTTTTGTAGAGACAGGGTCTTGCTATGCTGCTTAGGCGGTCTTGAACTCCTGGACTCAAGTGATTCTTCCACTTCAGTTTCCCAAAGTGCTGGGATTGCAGGTATGAGCCACCATGCCCATCTTGAAATAAAGTTCTGATATAAGTTTGTCTCACCTGACCTGATAGGATTATACTGTATTTAGTGCCTCTGTGGCTAAGAGCATAATGGAAAAATAAATTTTAATTTTATTTTTAGTCTGATAAAGAACACTTCATACTATTGTAGTAAGAGCTATTATGATGAAAGGGCCACATTCAGAGTCCTTAGACTGTCCCCTCTTCCCCTCTCTATACCAACAAGTCACCCAAAAGCAATACTCTATCCCTAAGGGATGCAGAAATGGTGATTCTTTTCTCATTGCTGTTTAACTCACCAGTATAGTTGGTGAAGCTAACAGACATCTTGAAAAAGACAATACTATCAAAAATTTATTGAAGACAGTGATCCTGAATTTATAAGATGCACTTATTGTATGTACATTACTCAGAGGTAGCTGGCCTTGTAGAATGGTGGAATGATTAACACTTAATCATTAAAGTAAACACTTAATGATTAACACTTAATCATTAAAGTAAACACTTAATGCAGCAAATATTCTTAACCAGCAACCAATTCTCCCACAGCTAGAATAGATGGATTTGGAACCAAGAGGTGGAAGGAAAAGTGAAACTTTTCACTACGATCCCTGATGACCCACCTGCAGAATGTTTGCTGACTATCCCTGTGACAGTGGGCTCTGTCCGGCATAGAGCTCTTGGTACCCAAGGGAGCAATGATTTTATTACAGGTAAACCAGATTATAAACTGAAAGTTTCACATGGCCAGTTCAGCTTTCTCATGGCAGTGAGTTCCAGAAACTAATTACATTGTTTTCAGTGACTGCTGGCTATTAAGGAAAAAGTAAGATTGCCACTAAATAAAGAGTAAGAAAAGAATATGCACCAATTTTTTTTTTTTTTTTGACAGAATCCTGCTGCGTCACCCAGGGTGGAGCGCAGTCGTGCAATCTCAGCTCACTGCAGCCTCCCGCTCTGGTTTAAGCGATTCTCCCGCCTCAGCTTTCCGAGTAGCTGGAACTACAGGCATACACCATCATGCCCAGCTAATTTTTATATTTTTAGTAGAGGTGGGGTTTCGCCATGTTAGCCAGGCTGCTCTTGAACTCCTGACCTCAAGTGATCTGGGATTACAGGCGTGAGCCACTACGCTCAGCTGCACAAATTCTTAAAGCTACATCGGGTCACCTCTTAATACTATCTTGGTAGTGGTCAAATTATAGAAACCCCACATATGCAGGACCATTAAGGGCTCCTGTCTTTCAGGAATGATGATACGAGTTATCCCTTGGTTAAGAATCCCAACCAGCCGAAGTGCTAGGTGAAGGTAAAGAAAATATGGATTGTGTGGTAGAGGAGGAAATCATAACCTCTACCCAGACGGGTGATTTATGATATTAATGAGAACTACTGGCCAGGTGCAGTGGGTAATCCCAGTACTTGGAAGGCCAATCTGGGAGGATGGTCTGAGGCCAGGAGTTCCAGACCAGTTGGGCAACATGGTGAGACCAAAAAAAAAAAAGACTATTCTCTTTTCTTTTTTTCTTGAGACAGGTATTAATATTACATTTTAGGTAATTTCTCTTTTCTTCCTACTATTTTATATATGATCTAAATTAATCTATTGATTAATTTTATAGCTTGTTCCATAGATTCCAGATTATTGAGATGGGATGGCAATGAAACTAGAAGAGATGTACACAGCATTTTGAGACCCTGATTTGGAGCTGGATAGGTTAATGATGAGCATGAGACTGGGCTGACCATTTCTGGGAAGGAGGGGAGCACATTTTTCAGTGGACTGGAGCTCATTCATCATGTGAGTTAGAATCATTTAAGTCCTTTCAAGATTATTTTTCTGTCTCCCTCCAAGCCTCCCTCTTCCCTTTTCTTTCTTTCTTATTTTTTTTTCTTTCTTCTATTTTTAGAAGTTTAGGTACAGGGAGATTGTATATTGTTATCAGGGAATCAACAGGAGGAAATACAGAACTGGGGAGACACTTGTTCTCCTGGTCACCCAATATCTCAATTCTTTTCCTATATTTGGAGAATCCCTCTCATTATGAGGCAGAGCCAGCTACCTACTAAGTTGAAAATGTGAAATACTTGTGTTTTCTTTTGGTTTTTGTTTTTTGCAGATGCCATGTTTCTGAGTGAGGGCTATTATCAAATGTATCTACCAAATCAAAGTTTTGGGAGCTAGCAACACAAAGACACAGGGTCATGGTACTCTGGTGACTGATGCCAACTGTGGATGTCTCCTAAATTAGCAAGGCTGTAGCTGTACCCTCCCATGCCCAGAGCCAATGCCAGTGGCAGGGTGGGTGTCTTGCTATGGTATAACACTATCTGCTCTGAAGTGTTGCTGTGGGTGACTTGGGGTGCTGTTTTTGACTAGCTGGTCCCAAAGCAGTGGTGTGCTGGAGCCAGCTGTACCAGCTTGCAAAAGCTGACTGCTAAATTTTCAGAAATGCTGTGAGCCAGTTGTTAAAGCTGATACTGAAAACAAAGTTATATAAACATACAATTAAATAAATTATGTTTTTTAAAAGGTTGCAAACACTCGAAACCCATCATTTCCTAGTTAATTTTACTATTATCTATGGATATAAGGGTATTTACACCTATTGTATCTTTAATGGTACATCTCTTCCCAATTCCATGTTCAATGGCATCACATTGGGAGCTTGGGACTGGCTGCAGTGGCAGTATTTACACCATGAAAATTGGGAAATGCTATGCAAATCAGGGCTTGATGTCTTACTTTGTTGATTGTCTAGACTTTAAGCGATGAAGAAATGTTAATAATACAGATTAGGCAGGGTATGGTGGCTCATGCCTTTAATCACAACACTTTGGGAAGCTGAGGTGGGTGGATTACCTGAGGTTGGGAGTTTGAGACCAGCTGGCCAAAATGGTGAAACCCCAACTCTACCAAAAATACAAAAATTAGTTGGGCAAAAATTACAGGTGGTGAGCACTTGTAATTCTAGCTACTCAGGAGGCTAAGTCAAGAGAATCACTTGAACCCTGGGGTGGAGTTTGCAGTGAGCTGAGATCACGCCACTGTACTCCAGCCTGGGCAACAGAGCGAGGCTCTGCCTCAAAAATAAGAACAAAAATACAGATTAAATTTGTGTCACGTCTACAGCCATTGCTTGTAAGTAGCACAAAATTTAAGGAAACACATTTTCCCTGTTTCACTACTCAAAAGTCTCATTCTCTGATCCAGAGATTCTGAGAGCAACCTATTATCCCTCAAAAATATATTTTTCTGATTAAGTGTCAGAGTATGTTTCCGAGGACTAAGAAAACTGATAGATGCACTACTCTATTGGTAACAGGACAGGCATCTTTTTAGTAATTTGTGACAAATGTCTCCACAATATGCCTTAGACTAAGGAAGGCAAGATATTCTTTCATTGTGAAGCTTCTCAGCTTGCAACAAGAACATTCCAGCCCTTTGGACGGTAGTCCTGTATTGCTGACCTTTCTATACATTACAACCGCAACAACTCTTGTACATATTATGACATATCCCTTATGTCTCCAAGTGTAAGTTCATATGCTAATGTGGGAGTATTCTGTATATTTTTGAGGAATTGCACTGCTCATATTTAAAATAACAAATTTTATTTTTTGAGACGGTCTTATTCTGTTGTCCAGGTTGGAGTGCAGTGGCATGATAACGGCTGACTGTAGCTGCAGCCTCAACCTTGCCGGCTCAAGCAGTCCTTCCACTCAGCCTCCCAAGTAGCTGAGACTTTTTGTAGAGACAGGGTCCCACACTATGTTGCCCAGGCTGGTCTCAAACTCCTGGAGTCAAGTGATCCTCCCCACTCAGCCTCCAAAGTGCTGGAATTACAAGTGTGAGCCACTGTGCTTAGCCAGCAAATATTTATTGAACACCTGTTTTTGCAAAAGACTATGACAGAAGTCGTTGGAGAAAAAAAATCTCAGTTTTGTCTTTGAAGAACGTTATTATTCAGAATGAGAGATGTCATATACACAATGACTGAAGTTCAAAACAGCACATGTTGGGAAACATGAAAGAGCTTCAAACTGCTATGAAACCTACCAATTTCAGCAAGATAACTAAGCAATATGCCATTTATAACAATAAGCCAAGCTTGATAATAAATGTCATCCAAATATCACAGTATAATTTTTTTTTTTTGAGACTGGGTCTCACTCTGTCACCCAGGCTGGCTGGAGTACAGTGGCGCACTCACTGCTCGCTGCAGCCTCAACCTCCCGGACTCAAGTCATCCTCCCACCTCGGCCTCCCAAGTACCTGGGACCACAGGCACATGCCAACACAACCCTCTATTTCTTAATTTTTTGTAGAGACAGGGTCTTTTTGTTGCCCAGGCTGGTCTTGAACTCCTGGGATCAAGGGATCTTCTGGTGTCAGCCTCTCTAAGCTAGGATTACAGGTGTGAGCCACCTTGCTGGGCCATAAAAGCATAAATCTTAATTGTTTTTCTTCGGTATAAGAGGAAGACTGATATAAGCCTTGGAGCCCAATTTGCTTGCTCTGGTTATCAGTCAATAGTTCAATCCAGGAAGCAGAACTCCTAGGAGTAATATTGAATAAAGGGTTCATTACAGGGATTAGATTTGTGCAAATGTGGGAGATATGATAATAAAGGTCTGCAAAGAAGAGGACAGTTGGAGGAGCAGATAAAGCACTCATCAGGGAGCATGGATTGGAGCCTATACGGGGGCTCAATGTTGCCTCTGCTGGAGGGCCTGAAGCCACTGAAAATGACAAGCAGGGCAGGCTGTTGGCAAGGAAAGCTGGACACACAGTGGTGGAAAGCCAGAACACCTGCTTGCAATAACACAGGATCATGGCTTTGTACTGTCTCTCATTGCATCTAACCTGGCCCAGGATTGAGAGTATCTGACGAAGACGGGCAGGAGCAAAGGGACCTGTGACTGCAGCTGCTGCCTCATGCCAACAAAGCCAAAGCAAGCCAGGAGATCAGCAACATTGCTCTGTGTGCAATGACTGCTGCTTCGCTTCTGCATTCCAAATTGTGCATAGAAACTTCTTGTGGCCAACTCTAAACAGGAACCATACAAGTTCAGGGAATTCCGGGAAATACAGTTCTAGCTTAGCTAAGCTGCCCCAATATGAAGCCACAACATTCTGTTACCTGAAGTAAGAGAACAAAGCCCTCTAAGCCTTAGTTTTCTCATTTGTGAAAAAGGCATATTAGTACTTATTCTTGGAGAGTTGCTGTTGTGGATGCATATCTTAAGGCATAGCTCCCTAGTATGTAATGTATATTATTATTTATCTCATAAAATAATTTAAAGCCTTTAATGCCGGTTTCTTAATCTTTCTAATTATCCTCTTTTAATAAGATTATTATTACAATTTGCTATTTTTAAAATAAATTAGGCCAGATGTAGTGGCTTACATCTGTAATTTTAGCACCCTGGGAGGCCAAGTCAGGAGGCTTACTTTAGGCCAAGAGTTTGAGACCAGCCCAGGCAATATAGCATGACCCCCATCTCTATAAAAAATTTTAAAAAGGAGCCATGTGTGGTGGCATGCGCCTGCAGTCCAAGCTGTTTGGAAGGATGAGGCGGGAGGATCACTCGAGCCCAGGAGTTCGAAACTGTAATGAGCCATGATGGTGCCACTACACTCCAGTCTGGGTGACAGAGCTAGACTGTCTCTAGAAAATTGAACTAAAATAATAATATTTAATTTTCTTAAAATATGTTTTAATACTATGTTTGGTCTGCCATTTCCTTGGGTTATAAGTGATTTTTAATATTACTCAGAGAGAAATTCAAATGCAGCTAACATTTGTATTTATGGACTCAAACCTGAAAATAGGCCTGTGATGCCAGGTACGGTGACTCACGCCTGTAGTCCCAGCACTTTGGAAGGCCAAGGCGGAAGGATCACCTGAGGTCAGCAGTTTGAGATCAGTCTGACCAACATGGAGAAATACCGTCTCTATTAAAAACACAAAAATTAGCTAGACGTGGTGGCACATGACTGTAATCCCAGCTATTAGGGAGGCTAAGGCAGGAGAATAACTTGAACCTGGGAGGCAGAGATTGCGGTGAGCTGATATCGAGCCTTTGCACTCCAGATTGGGCAAGAGGAGTGAAACTCCACCTCAAAAAAAAAAAAAAAGAGAAAGAAAGAAAGAAAGAAAGAAAATAGACATGTGATTTGGATAACATTGGTGCTCCTCTGTCATCAACAGCCTGGTCCTCTACCTACACTGACTGGCATTTTTAAATTCCTCGGAAACTTTTGTGATCTCTTATGATTGTTTCTCTTCCTTTGAGGTTCTTGGGACCAATCCCAGAAGGAAATCACAGTTCTCAGATCCTAGAGTTGCCAGGATTAGCAATAAAAATATAGAATGCCCAATTAAATTAGAATTTAAGATAAATAATGAATTAATTTTAATATAAGTATGTCAAGTGCAATGTTTAGAACACTCTTATTTAAAAATCATTCATTTTTCATTGGAAATTCTAACTTAATTAGGCACGCTGTATTTCATATGGAAATCCTACCTGATTCTCTTTTCCTTCTAGGGCACCCTGGCCTCGCTAATTCAGGAATCTCTTTTACTATCATCCCTTCTGATACTATTTTCACTAGCAATTTCCATAGCAACTTACTTAACACTCAATATATCCCAAGAGGAAGCATGACCCTGGCCTGGCCTGTACAATGGCCACCTTTTCTGTCCAGCTACCTATGTCTGCAGTTTTGCCATTCTTTCCATCTCTCCACAAAGAATCTTAGGTTCATTCTTGAGTGCCCCTACTTCCAGACAGTTACTGAGTCCTGTCAATTCTTTCTTTAAAGTGACTTCCAAGTGTTCACTTTCCTCCTTTTTGCTACCTTCACCTCTGCCCTGACCCCTATCTGCTAGATAGTCTCCTTAACTCCAGTCTCTTTCTTTGATCTGGTCTAAATCCTACTCATCTTCCTGAACACTACTATTTCACTGTACTGTGCTGCTTAAGAACTTACAATTGTTTGCTATTGTCTATTGTATTAAGTACTATGACTAGTGTAAAATCTTTCACTCTTTGAATGACACTGTCAAAGAAATGAAAAGATAAGTAGCAGTTCTCTCAAGAAAAAAAATAGATGACCTATATTGTACTATATTCACTTCAAAAATAAATTCATAGTCTAAGATCTTGTAACAAAGAAAACTGCAGGCTCTGATGACCTCCCTGGTGAATTCTACTAAATATTTATAGAAAAAATAATACCAATTGTACACAAATTCTTCCAGAAATAAAAGAGGAGAGAGGTCAACATTACCCTGATACCAAAAGAAGACAGATATGAGAAGAAAAGAAAGCAATACACCAATTTGCCTTATGAACACACATACATAAAACTGCAGCAAAATATTAGCAAATCAAGGCCAGACACAGTGGCTCATGCCTGTAATCCCAGCACTTTAGGAGGCTGAGGCAGGCGTATTGCTTGAGCCCAGGAGTTCCAGGACCAACATGGGCAACATAGTGAAACCCTATTTTTACATACATATGCAAATAACATCCAGCTATATATGAAAAGAATAAAATACCAAGACCAAGTGAGCTTTATCCTGGGAATGTAAGTTAGTATTAAAATTTAAAAAGCAATCAAAGTAATTCACCGTATCAACGGATGTATGATCATCTCAAATAGATAAAGAATAGGGCTTTGACAAAATTCAACATTTATTCATAATTTTTAAAAATGCCACCAGCAAGCTAGAAATATAAGGAATATTCCTATGTTGCTCAATATAAGAAAAGGCATTTATGAAAAATCTACAACTAGCACCATACTAATGCTCAAAGACCAAATGCTTTCCCTAAAGATGAGAAACAAGGCAAGAATGTCACTTTCATCTTCCAATTCAATATCATACTGGAAGTGATAGCCAGTGCAATAAGGCATGAAAAATAAATCAAAGATATGCAGATAAAAAAGGAAGAAATAGTAAATAAAACTATCTCTATTCACAGAAGACATGGTTGTCTATACAGAAATTCCCAAAGAGGCTATAAAAAAGCTTTTAGAACTAATAAGTGAGTTTTAGTGAGATCATAGGACATAAGGTCAACACACAAAATCAATTGTATTTGTACATGTTTGTAAAGAAAAATTTTAAAGTAACATTTCAAATAGCACCAAAAAGCATAAAATATTTAGATATACATCTAACAAAATATGACATCTGCATGCTCAAGTGTAAAACAATGAAGAAGGAAATCAAAGAAGATGTGAATTAAAGTGGAAATATACCATATTTACATATTGGAAGACTCAACACTGTTATCATTTTGCCTCCAAAATGATCTATAGATTAAAAGTGATTCCAATCAAAATCCCAGTTGGCTTTTTTGGTAGAAATCAACAAGATGGTTCTAAAATTTATGTGGAAAAGCGAACAAAATGGAATTTCCAAAACAACTTTTAAAAAGAAGTACAAAGAAGAGGCACATTATCTAATTTTAAGACTTACTCTAAATCTACCATAATCAACACTGTGTGGTGTTGGCAAAAGGATTGATGAATAGTTCAATGAAACAGAACAGAAGATCCAGTAACAGACCCACAACATATGGTCAATTGAAATTTAAGAAAAGTTCAAAGGTATTCCAGTAGAGATCAGTCAGTCTTTTCAAAAAATAGGGCAAAATAATTGAACATCCATATGTAAACACACAGAATAACCACAACTTAATTCATATTTCACACCATATATAAAAACGGACTCAAAATAAATAAATATAAAGTGTAAAACATAAAACTTCTAGAGGAAAACATAGGAGAAAATCTTTGTGACATTGGTTAAAGAATGATATTTTAAAATACAATACCAAAAGCATGATTCATTAAAAAAAAAGTTAGACTTAACTAAACTCAAAGTTTCTGCTCTTTGAGTGACACTCAAATGGAAAGACAATCCATGAAATATCTACAAAAACATCTGCAAACAAATATCTGATAAAGGACAAGTATCTAGAACACATAAAGGACTCTAAGAACTCAGTAATAAAAAAACAACGCAATTAAAACTGGACAAAAGATTTGAATAGACACTTAACTAGCGAAGACATTTGGATGAGAAATAGGCACATAAAAAGATGCTCAACATATTAATCACTAGGGTAATGCAAATTAAAATCACAATAACATACTATGCACCTATCAAAATGCCTAAAATAAAAATAACCGACAATACCATATACAAAAGAGGATGTGAAGCAACTGAAAGTGTCATACAATACTGGTGGGAATGTATATGATGCAGCTACTGTGGAAAATAGTTCAGCAGCTTCTTGTAAAGTTAAACATATGCATATCATATAATCCAGCAATCCCACATTTTGGAATTTATTTAAGAGAAATAAAAACATATGTCTACACAACACCAGCACACAAATCTTTATAGAGGCTTTATTCATAATTGCCAAAAAGCTGGAAACAATCCACATGTCCATCAACTGGTAAATGGAAAAACAAACTGGTATATCTACACAATGGAATACTATTCAGCAATAAGAAGAAATGAACTGCTGTCACACCAACAGGGAGAATCTCAAAAATGTTATGCCAGGTAAAAAACCAGACACATACTGCATGATTCCATTTGTATGATGTTCTTGAAAAGGTAAAACTATGGCGAGATGAAGTAGATCAGTAGTTTCCTGGAGTCAGGAATGACACAAGTATAATGACTGTGACAGGGAACAGGGAAATTTCCTGGGATTGTGGTGATAGTCTACATCTTGAGTGTACTGCGATTACACGACTGCAAACCTTTGCCAAAACTCATTGAACTGTTCAGTATTTTGGAGTTGTAGAGTTTAAACCTCTACATTCCAAATCGTGTGTCCTCCATTCCATGGTAAATGAGAGTTCTTAACTGTTTTTTTTATAGATTTTGGGCTCTTTTTTGATAGATGTTTCAAGCAGAGTCAAAAGGACCACAAGTTACGGATCACTCAGACTAGAGTATGAGACAGCAACTCCCTGAAACCAGACAAATGACGTGCCAGAGAAAAATAAGAAAGCCCATCTCGATTTTGCTCCCTGAGATTTTCTAAAGAGCTGCTCTCCAAAGGAAACAATTCAAGAAAAACTGGAGGAAGAACCAGTGTAAAGAGAGGGAATGGAATGGCTCATTCCTTCTAAAGAGAGAGATGAGTTTACAAGCAGGCTGATCATAATGAACATTGGTGGGCCCAACAATTCCTGGGGGATCAGGAGGTGAGAGGATAAGAGAATTATTGTCATCAAGCCTTTGAGGGCATCATATGACTGCTGTTATAAGAACTCTGTTAGGTTCACTTTATAGTTCCTGAAAGTGAAGAAGTGGCAGGCAGCCCCCAGAAGGTTTTCATTTTCACTTTCTAAATAGGGGCTTATGTGCTTGGGGTCCCCAAATGGTTACATCACACGCACACCTGCACCAGTAAAAACTCACAATTATAGAATTACATAATTTGGTTATAATTACCAAATAAATATCAACAATGGTGCATGTGCGTTAGCTCTTAATACTTTTCAAGAGCCATGTGAAAGAGATGCCATTATTATTTCCACTGTATACTTTTGGAAAATTAGACTTAGACAAAGTAGGTCTTTAGTCCAAGGTCACAGAACTGGAGGTAAGTGGGATATGGGCATTAGCCCAGTTTCCTCTACTCCATGCACTATATTGCCTTTATTCATTCAACAAATATCCTTAACTATCTATTATGTACCAGGCACTTGTCTAAAAAAGGACTCTCTATAAAAACGGCAAAGTAAAAAAGCAAAGAAGTCACAACCTATGCTGCTTTTTATAATCTATATTATAAATCTTATCAACTTCAGTATACTTTAAGAAGGTATTATAACTTATCTATATAACTTTATAGTAATCCTTACAGTTATTAAGATAAAAAATCAACTTGTTAAGTAAAGTGATTAAAATCTCCTTATTAAATAAAATTAAATACATTAGTGGATAAATGCTCCCCAAAAAGGAGTTTCATTGATATTTCTTTTCAATAAATCCTGTTATAAATGAGTATGTTTTTAGAAAAATTGATATTCCACTTGAAACTAAAGATAAACTCTGACACTTAAATTTACCACTTAAACCTTTTTTTCCCAAAATTATCATTCATATAATTATTGAAATAGCTTAAAGAAAAAAGAATGACTATTTTTATTCAAAGAATGGTGCAGTATTCTTATACTACTCAAAGAAGTATTGGCTACTCTCCTCTATTATTATATTCAGCTAGAATGATTTAAAACTTTTGGTTAACATATAACTATGCCAGAGAACCTGATGACGTTTCTATGTAAAGATTTTTTTTTTTTTTAAACCATCTTAGGAATTAAATTGAATATGTTTAAATCTAGCCAAGTTTTTATCTTTGTGCTTTTCTCAAACTTTAGTAAAATAAAAAGAAGCCAAGAGAAAAAACTTAAGCAAACACAATTAGATTATCTTTATGCCATTTATGGCAATGGACAGATACTTAAAGCTTAGCTAAAGATTTAAATCTGTTACTTTATGACATATGGTTTCCCCAGCCCTTGTTAACATGGCAGGATGTTTGTAAAATGACTACTCTCCTGTAGTGACTCTTGATTTTAATATAACAGACTATCATTATGACTCAGTTTGAACATTTGTCATTATAGATAGCATAGTTTCTACAGACAAATATTGATCCTAGCAACTTTTAGAAACAGAATAAAAGCAAAATGAAATTAAAATTAATTTAAAAGTATTCATTTGAAAATTCTCTTTTAGGTTTCTAGAAGCACTTTAATCACTGGTTAAACTGTCTTCTAAACATGTATATTTTATATTTTTATTTATGTTCACCTTGTTACAAAAATAAGGCAACTTTCAAGAGTATAGAAAATATATATGTAACAATATTCTAATTGAAAAGTACAAAATCAATTATTTTCCAACATTTCCAGTATACACTGTTGAAAGTTCTTTATTAAGAAAAATGTATATTGCTATTGAAACTTATAAAACAAAATATATATGTCTTTATTGATACTTTTGGTCTTATAAAACTATTTTTATTTCAATTAATAAATGTTTTTATTATTGTTTTAGCAAAAATAAACGTTTTCTTATAGTTCTGTCAACTATCTACCTATATATCATAGTTAAACCTAATTTAAAATTTTCCATTATTTTCAAATTTTAAGAAAACCATATGAAAATTCAGTTTTCTTAGGGCCTTATTTACTCACATATTTCCATCTACATTGCTATTCTTTACCAAATTTCTCCTCAGTTTTTGGTCTGTAATTTATAAAGCACTGAAAGTCAAATAAAAGTTGTCAATTATCTGATTAATTTTGATTTAGAATACTGCAGCTCTAAATGATCTGGCCTATTTCTTTTAGCAATTAAAAAAAAAAAGAAAAAAAGAAAAGAATGCCAAGTAATTACCTAAATGCCAGTAACTCAGGTCCAAGTTTGTAATTACATGGACTAAATTGGCCATACGAATACAATTCTTCCTCTCACCTGTTGCTAGACATTATTTTCTTGGTATTTTGTTACATTAAAAAGATTTTTTTATAAAACTTGCCTCCCTATTCCCTTTCATTAAAATACAGATTAAAATCCTTACACAAAGAAATTTAATTTTGAAAATAACAGTTGACAGAGTTAGAACATTTATGTTTTAGCCTTAATAAAACAATGAAACAAAAGTTCAGGAAAAAAAAAAACCAAACTGACTATATGGGAAGAAACACAGTGGAAAAGTGTAATCTTTTTTTTTAGGTGCTTGTTTTCTCAAAACTCTGTAAAATTACTTTCTAAAGATTAACCACGGTGTAAAAATCAGCTACGTATAAATGATTCAAAGTACTTTCTGAGTAATTCTGTGTAACAAATGTGAAAAAGTTGAACACAATTATTCTACTAGCATTTTTCAAAATGTATTTTTTAGACTGACTTACCCATAAAATGGCTTCAAGTCTCTATTTTATTTTGACAAGGGGGATAAAGTAAGTATTCTGTTGAATATAACAACCATAATAAAAATGTTAAATTCTTAACCAGTATTATTTTAAATATTGTACACAATGCAAAATATTAAAACTCTTATTTATGCTTTTGTTGCCATGTAAGCTCTTTTGAAATATTAATTTTGGTTTAAATGCTTACTTTAAATGAGTTAAAAGTACATATAGATGTACAGTCTCCTTAACTATTTATAATGTATTTAATGCAAATCATCCCTTCTTATACACATAACTTCCATTCTAAAATGCTTCATTTGACAAGTGAATATGGTTACATTTTTCAGTTTATAAGCAAGTATATATTATTGTTACTTGAGTTTTAATCTACAAAATACTTTTATTTTTGTTTTCATTTTTCTTTGTAAACTTATAATTCCTTAAACAAAATATAGTTATTTATACACATTTTAACATGTAAAAAGCACGTTCTCAAAATACTCCAAAAACTTTAAAAAGTTACTGGCTTTCAACAATAATATTACATAGCATAGGCCCATTTGTTCCATTTTTTTTGCTGGAATTCATGAAACCAACCAAAACTCCAATTTCTGAGGTATGAAAAAACACAGAATAGAGATTCCAAATCTAGACCTAAAAAAGGAAGGGACTGTATTAGATACTCTCTGCTGTTGTAGTCTATAGGTAGGACATCTTGAAACTGATTAGATTCTGGGCATGACAGATGATCTTTCAGTTTTTTTCAAGCCTTACTATGAGGCTTAGTTGAATTCATTGTAGCTAAAAGAATCTTGGATTGTGTCAAAGAAAATAAACACTAAATAAGCTTTCTGTGACACTTCTCAGGTTCTTCCTTTCTCTTCCTCTTTCTCTCCTCTCTCTCTTCTTCCCTTCTTCCCTCCTTCCCTCCCCCTCTTTTTAAAAATATACAATTTAAAAGACAGTCTGTGTACACATGGAAGAATTAGAGATATTCATCAATGTAAACTTGTTTCATATCTCTTCTTCACTTTACCCTCCTACAGCTAAACCATGGGTCATCCTGGCTGATACCAGATCAATGATATAGGAAACTGAAGTGGTGATGTTTATAATTTTAGTAGAGAAAAAAAATCAACCTGCTGTTGAGGAGGTAACTGTGCTTATCTAAATGGTCTATTTGATGGAATTTATTAGACGATTAATCAGTTCATACTTTTCATATAAATTAACTGGTAAAGAAGAAATTATATGATTTAAGAATTGAACTTTTTTAAAATTCATATAAAAAATCAGTGAATCATTTAAATCACTTAACTGAATTTAAAGAAAAATGGTTTTTTATTTGTCTGTGCAGAGAAATTCTAAGACACATAAGTCAACCTGTTCTTTTCTCACTAAATGTTATATGGAGTATGATTGCTTTCTTTCATTTCTTCCTAACTTCCTTACCTTTAACTTAAATTTTGCCTTCATCTTTTGCCAAATTACATTTATTTTCATTTTTTTTTTTTACAAATCAATTTCTCATTTCTTCTTAGATGAAGACTTCACAAATTTGATCTTTACAACTCAGATATTCCCCATGTGACATTAATTGCTTTGCTTAAAAGTAAGGGATCAAACTTCCTAAAGTAAGTTTCAATATGCTACACTGAAGTCCTGAAGAGCAGACATGACTTTTCCAATATGCATGAAATTTTTTTAAAACTATGGACTAGTTAGATACAAAGATTTGATATTTAAAGTTATAATTTCATTCTTAGGTCTGCTCCTTTAATTTTGCCATTGTCACTCAAGTAGCTAACAAAATCATGATGTGACACCACTCATGACAGGTCCCAAATTTCACTTTAGAAATTCAATAGTATTTTCTTTGCCAAGATTTTGACTATAGAATTTCTTATTTGCAAAGATTAACAAAATTATGGTTTTCTAGGCCAAGGCGAGTGGATTACCTGAGGTCAGGAGTTTGAGACCAGTCTGGCCAACACAGCAAAATCCTGTCTCTACTAAAAATACCAAGATTGCTGGGTGTAGTTGCACACACCTATGATCCCAGCTACTTGGGAGGCTGAGGAAAAAAAATTATGGTTTTCTAATTTGAGGAAATGTGAGATTTTATATGATAAACTTGATTTCTTAGTAGCATGATAATTGACCTTTTAAAACTTAAATTTAAAATATTTTTCTTATATTTTGAAGTTTTATGTCTTATATTTCCAAAATACAACTTACGAAAATGAAAATTTTTAAATGGTACTGGCCGGGCATGGTGGCTCACATCTATAATCTCAGCACTTTGGAAGGCTGAGGTGGGTGGATCACCTGAGGTCAGGAAATCAAGAGAAGCCTGACCAACATGGTAAAACCCTGTCTTTACTAAATAAATAAATAATTAAAATGATACTAAATGATGACAATATTAAATAGAAATTGTACTATTTACTATTTAATATGAATGTATTCAATAAAGTTTTAGGGGAAAAATCCAAAACACTTGTGCAAAACCATAAGGATAAATTATCTAAGTGTTTTAGAGAACATTGTATCATTAATTTTAATCCCTGTGGTTCCAGTTTATTTAATGTAATTAGCATTTCATTTTTCTCTCACATATTAAGGCACTAACTCCATTGAAATTAATTTGAATTTTATTTTTAAATCCACATATACAAATTAAGTTATACTACATAGAAAAAAGGTTATATTTGCCCATATCAATTATTGTAGCAGTGACTGTTTAGAAATAATTATGGATTGGATTACATGTTTAAATTGTAAATAAAAGCTTTGCTGTCCCCTCTGAATACTCAATTTGCCGTTTGACAGTGTAGGTCATGTAAGATGTAATTGAGACCACTGAACTCTGCAATCATGAATGTACAAAAACTTGACCATTCAAATTCCAAGTCACAATCTATGCCTTGTCAAGTTATTTAATAAAAGAATGTAGATAGGTTTTATAAACTTTGCTGAAATAGTTTTTGACCTATACTCTCAAATGTCATCTATAACTCAGTTAAATATTCCTTCTAACTGTCCATTTGTGGTTAAAATAGCTTTAAAACAGTAAAGTCTATTTTCATTAAAAAATATCTCAAAGTTTAAAGTAACCAACAAAGATTTGGTATTAGGGAATGCAGAGAGAATGGTTTCTTATTTATAGGTAGTTTTAAAAGTGTTTTAAACTTTCTTCTCTGTAGAATATGAGTAGGCAGGGATAAAGTAGATCCCCACTGGAATACATAATAAATATATAAGTCAGTTAAAACTAGTCTTTGTCTCGATGGCATTTAAACTTATTAAAAATTTTTTTCTCCCCATGGAGTTCCATAACCTCTTCAATCTAAAGGAATACCTTCCTACAGTGTTCTTTGCACAAAAGCAAAAGTACTTACACAATCTAAAAAATATATTTTTTAATTCATAACACTAGCAAATGCAGCAATGAGGCCTGTGGGAAAAGCGGACCACATAGATCCTGTAAAAGCCCTAGCCTATTTAATTGTAAGTCACAATAAAGGGGCCAATATTAAGTTGGTTTCTAAAAAAATTAACCAAAGGATATAACCTGCTTAAAATTCTGAAACATTGTTTAAAAGGATACCTTCTAGTTCTTCAATTTCTAGATTCTCAGAAAGAAAACTAAATTTGTCAGCATTGTCTACCTAATATTTACAGTTTAGAAGGCAAGATATGTTGTTAATGTGAAGATGGCTACATTGCTATTTTGTTTTCAGCTGCATATAACTGTTCTTTTAAAGGGCTTTTTGGCGCCAAATTTAGTTTATTGGCTTTGAGCCTGCAGAATTTTTTAAAGTTTAGTGAAAGTTCCAATGCTGTTTTCAATGAGTAAAACAAGATTTTAAACAGTATTTTTCATATTTTCATAAAATGTTCATATGTGGTTCATATGTATTGATTCTTATAGTTGCAACCAAGAGTCTACATCTGGGTAGTCATGCCTTTTAATTATCATACTTCCATGTATTTCAATGGCTTGTCAAAGACACATGTTTGAAACACTCAATCCTGTGCCTCCTTCAAAGGAAGTTGAAATAAATATACCTGTAGTAGGAAATCCAGTTTTTCTAGCATTATAAAACATTATGGTGAAAACTTTTGTGTGAGCTTAAAATGTGCCCATCATTTAGGCCTAACATATGAACATACTTGGGCGTAAGAGGATAAAACATCCTAAGAGAAAGTACTTATACACAGGCAACAGAGTAACAAGACAGCTAATATGGAAACAATCTTTGTAAATTTCCTAACTTTTAATAAAACACAAATTCACTACCACTTGTGTTTTTCTCTTTTAAAATTATATTTTAAAATCTAAGCTCATGAGTAATACTTTCTTTTTTGATACTAAATTATGATTAGAGTTAGCAACTCAAATTCTATTAGAGCATTAATAATCATTCTACTTCATATTGGGGAATACAATAATAAAAAGTATTGATCAATTTTACACTAGGTCAAAAAAAACACGTGTAATAATCATAAGCTTGGGTGTTAATATTGTTGAATATTTACACAACTCTGTCCTGGCTATTCTCTATGTAATCAGATATAATAAAGTTTTTCAACTGACATTTTACTACTGATGAGAAACAATTCAGGAAGAAGATGAGTGATGGGAAGAAAAGATGAACATGATTAATAGGTGTTTGTTTCATAAAGACTCTAGGGAGACTTTTAAATCCTTCACTGCTACTATATTCTAACCGAATGAAGAGCCATGAAGAGCCACTGCACGTGCCTTTCAAAGCTTTCAAAGGAGGGCTGAGTAGAGTTACTCAATCTGTTACTGATGCTGTTATTCCACTTGCATCCTGTTGTGAAATGAGGTATTCCACATGTATTGGTGCCAAGTTAAATGTCGACTATATCCATAAAAAAATTTTAAAATAGACATCTAAGTTAGACAAAGAAAAGAATGTTTCACGTTGAGTCTAATGTTGCAAATAATTGCTCCTGAAGACTAAAACATCTTTCTTGTTTCGCATCCCTTCTCTCCACACTTCGAGAACTTGCATTTATCTTTTCAAGTTCTTTTGATTAAAAATGCCTTCAGTTTTTTAAAAATAATCATTCTTGTTCTCTAAACCGACTTCACAGAACTAGAGATGAAGTTAAACTTTATACAGTATTTGAATCTTTAAAGGTATAAGCAACCTAAACAGTAATTCACTTCTAATAAAGATCTTGCCATTCCTAACTGTACTTTACTAAGAAACATATTTATGCAGAATCTATAGAGTAACTAAAACTGGACCCATAGATGTAGCGAGTAGAGTAGGAAGAAACGTGTAGGGCAGTTGGCATTTATTTGCAGCGGTATATAAAATTGTTAATAATCTTGTCAAATCTGTTCATGAATAATTTATTAATCTGATTGCTGGACTGCAGTGCTTACACGAACTCTATGTATATGTGCCTGTTTACACACTCCCCATGCAGGAAGGAATCTACTGCCGTATTCCAGAAATGACAAAGTAAAAATAAGCAAGAATCACATAATTAGATGTCTTACAGTCTCATAAAAGGGCAGTGCTGCGAGGTTAACCCTGTGAGTTAAAACACACGCACACACATACACACACACACACACACACAAACAAAACCCTGTTGCCTGAGATCAGAGCTCCCCGTAGGATTCGCGCAGAGCGAGGAGCAGGGAGGGCGCCGTTTGCAAGAGGCGGGGGCCAGGATCGGACACCGTCCGCCGCCTCCCCGGGGTCTCTCAGGGAACCGAACTGGTGATCATCCGAAGTGATCGCCGAGCGGAGGAGAAAGCACTGAGCGCTTACACAAAACGCCCAGGGCCGCCCTTCTCGCCGAGGCCCGAGGCTCCGGCGGCCTGTGCTGGACAAGGAAGGGCTGGACGGAAGCGGTAGCAGGCGACAGGCGGCTGCTGGGGGCGCGGGGCCAGGGCACGGGCGCGAATGCGAGCGGGGAGGCCCCCACCCGGGAGGCCCCGCAGCCCGCCCCGCCACCAGCCGCCCGCCCGCCGCCAGCAGCCCGCCGGTCCGAGCCGCGTGCGCGCGCGAGCGCATCAGCTGAGCGCGCGGCGCGTGTCACGTGGTGCGCGTGTCGAAGGTCACGGCGCGCTCACAATGGAGCTCTCGGAGTCTGTGCAGAAAGGTTTCCAGATGCTGGCGGATCCCGGCTCCTTCGACTCGAACGCCTTCACGCTTCTCCTCCGGGCGGCTTTCCAGAGCCTGCTGGACGCCCAGGCGGACGAGGCCGTGTTAGGTAAGCCGCTCAGCTCGGCTCGGAGCTGGATCCACCGGGGTGGAGGGGCGCTCGGAGAAGAGAAGCCGGCGGAGCGAGAAGGGGAAAGCCCCGGGAAGAGGAAGTCTCCGGGCTTTGCCCTTCGCTCCGGACGGAGTGTTGGGGACGTGGCTCTGCCAGGACTCGGAGCAGACCCTGAGCATTGTTTTGGCCCCACTTGGCACCTGCATAGAGCCAACTCCACGCTCCTGGCCCGGTTTCCCTCCAGTCTCTTTGTTCTTTTGTAAAGCCCGTGTTGAAGTCTTGTTTGTGGCCTAAACATCTAAGGTGTTTAGCCTTGTCTGAGGCTGCGGCTGTTTTGACACTTGGACTTCATCTGGGGAACTCCCTGAAATTCAGGCTTCCAGGGGTTAGGCTGGCAAAGGTTTTAAAAGGGTCTGGTTCCGAAGTAATTACTAGGTCAGATAGTGTTGACATTTTCCAACTTGGAGCATACCTCAAGTTGCTATGATCACTCTGGTACTCTAGTTCAGGATGTTTTACACAAGTACTCCGCCTAGAACCTTAAACTATGCTTTGTTCCACCCTGGTTACAAGGATGCAAGTGTCTTTTAAGCGATCCGGTCAGTGATTGGGTAGTGCAGTGTCAATGTGAATTGCAGGCATATTTTAAGACAGATCGCTTTTAGATAATTTTCTTAAATATAAATATCCCAACAATTCAAATTTTTGGTTTGTTTTCTGTAGTTTCATGAACTAAACACTTGTACAAAAAGTATGAAAGTGGAAGTTCTTCAAACGAAAATAGTAACCACCACCTGGGTTAATCTCAAAAAAAAAAAAAAAAAAAAAAGGATGACAGTCAAACCCTGAAAGTACTAATATAATTTTGAAATTTGTATTTTATGTTCTGAACTCATACCCTACCTTCTACCCCTTTGATATAATATTATTCATGGAACCAATTACCTTAATCGTTTTTAGGCTGAAAGTTTATTCTAAAGTTGACACCATGTAAAATACTTATCTTGTTTTTCCTTTGAATTTACTCCAGTGTTAGAATGACCATTGCATTGTTATATTTTCTTTGGGGGCCAAGGCAAAATAAGTTAATTGAAACCAGTAATAGAGTTCTTGATGTGTTCTCTTTATTGTTTTTCATTTGACCTTGTTGCTCATCTCATTTACTTATAATTGACAGCCTTTATAGTTGAATTTATTTTTTATCTTGTTAAGAGGGTTTTTAAACCCAAATTAAAATATCCTTTTTAGGAACATGACTATAAAGAATTTATCACAGGCATCACTGGAAGTTAATTTATTTTAGATCATCCAGACTTGAAACATATCGACCCAGTGGTTTTAAAACATTGTCATGCAGCAGCTGCAACTTACATACTAGAGGCAGGAAAGCACCGAGCTGACAAGTCAACTCTAAGGTACAGGATTTATTTAAATATCCATTTATTTTCAAATATTACCTTTATGATTTCAATTTCAGTTTTAAAAATGGAGACAGAACTTTGACTTTTTTCTTCTTCTAGCACTTATCTAGAAGACTGTAAATTTGACAGAGAGCGAATAGAACTGTTTTGCACGGAATATCAGGTTACTTACTTTAAAATTTTTAATTAACAGTTACTATTTTTCTTTTACTCTGTTTGTAAAGATCTGTTTTCTTTCTTTCTTTCCTTCTTTTTCCTCTCCAGAATAATAAGAATTCCCTAGAAACCCTACTGGGAAGGTAGGTACTGTATAAGGTGTCAAGCTGAGGCACTTTTCACTTGCAGGTATGAATAGAGAGTGCTGGTGTGAAACAAGATCTTTGGGATCTTGACCCAAAGAAAAGGAGCCAAAGGGCATGTCAAACAATTGAAGTTAAGCTAATGTTTTTAAAGATAAAGTTTACTGAGATGATTTTCAAATGCTCTTTTACCATTTAGAATTTAAAAATAAAGTTTAACAATGGTTTAAATTCAGAATGGATTAAAATGGAGTTGGGGTGGAAGGTAGACAACATTCTTAGTAAATATAAATAACTGAAAAGATCTTCTGTAAAGACTATGTATGTAGTTATCATTGCATCTTTCAGTATAGGCAGATCCCTCCCTCATATTACGGATGTTTCTTGGCGCTTGGAATATCAAATAAAGGTAAAGATTAACAAACTTCTCTGGGGGGGATTTAGGGAACTTGAAAAATAGAGTTAAAGGCTGTTACATATATGTTGTGTTCTTTTAGACCAATCAACTTCATAAGATGTACAGACCCGCATATTTGGTGACCTTAAATGTACAGGTATTTATAGATAAGTCTTACCCAAAAATGAAATGTGTAATAAAATTTAAAATGTCATTGGTTTAAATAAACAGCGTTTTTTTGTTGTTTGTTCTTTTTCCTGCCCTAGAACACTGATTCCCAATCCTATCCAGAGATTAGTTTTAGTTGCAGCATGGAACAATTACAGGTACAGTATTAGGATCTATAAATATGCCTAAATTTATAGATATATATGTTGGCTTCAGAGTTATGCTCTTGGAAAGTTCAAAAGAAAAGTGATCTAATCATTTGCCAGCAGATAATGAAGGTTGGTTAAGGAGTTAATGGGAAAGGGGCAGCAAAAGTAGTATTTTCACATAGGTTTTACTGTTGAAATTAAGATGTTATTAATAGAGAATTGATCCATATTTGCAGTTCTTGCTGATTAAAATAAACTTCTGAAGTGTAGCATGTAGTGTAAATTTCTTGTCTTCCTGATGAGTTTGATCAAATAAGATAAAGCAAAATTAAGAGCATGGCTTTGAAAATGTCTTTGCTTTCAGAAATTGAATTAAACTGTCAAAACTGGATTTTGAAACTGGTTTTTAATGAGTTTTTACAAAGAGGGAAGTATATATAACATTCTAAAACAGTTTATATTGCCTATTTAAGACTGGGAAATTCAAAACTATATTGATTAATGGATATGACAACGAATTTATTTCTTAGCACTTAAAAAAATGAAGATCATTACCTGAAATTTAAGTGAAATTGAATTTTTCAAAGGCATCTTCTGCAGAGTCGTTTTAATGTAACTATGAATCAAACTTCAAACCTGCAGAAAATGTGTATACAGCATAACCTTTGTTAGATAATTTGAGAAAATTTAGATGTACCTGGGCTGTTAAGGATTCGGTTAGAAATTATGTTTGAATGTGAGGGCAAATAACCGATTTGAACATGAGATATTTCCGAGGAAACTCTTCTTTTGACCGATAGTTGTTTGTCAAAGGTTAAAATCTTGTTGAATTTTAAACTTGTTGGGAAGGGGTGTCCTAACTTTTTTTTTCTTGCAACTTTCTGGAACTTGGATGCTTCTATTTTTTATCCTAAAAACGTGGTATTCTATACACGTCTTCTAGGACTTGGTGGGGAAACTTAAAGATGCTTCGAAAAGCCTGGAAAGAGCAACTCAGTTGTAACTTGGGGAAGCTAACGATCTGCCCGAGTTCAGAGGAAAACCAGAAACGCCTTGCCTACTGCTGAAACCACCGTTTGTGCGAGCTGGATGTCCTTTTCAGTAGAAAAGAATTTTCCTTTTGAATTTTATGCCATTCATCAATTTTGACACTTTTTAAAAACACGTGTTAAAAGGTTAAGAGGGAAAAATACTGCCCAAGTATTTGAATTATGTTTAGTACTAACTGTCCATTTATCCTATTTTGATCTTTTTCAAGTCTTCTGAAAGGAAGTAGACAGTATTACACCCTGAATAAATGAGGTGTTTTCCACAAACAGTGATAACAGTGATAATATTTTGTTTGCATCTGAGTTCGTGTGTTAATTATTACTTTGTGTGAAGAGCTAGATACGAGTAGTGTTAACTTTTAACGATCGCCTTTTCTCAGGATTAAAGTTAAACACAGAGAAAAGGATGCGATCGCAGACCCCCCGCTTCGGGACTCCGGGGGCTGGCGGGCGTAGGCGGCGGCCCGGCCCGTTACCTGCGCCCGAGGTCTCGCCCGCAGCCCGACCCTTGGCCGCCCGGTCCCAGCCCGGCGCGGAGCCCCTGCCCGGAGCCAGCCGCCGCCCGCGCGCGCCCCGCCTCGGCCGCCGGCTGGCGGGGAAGGGGCTGGCGCGGCCGCGGGCGGGCGGGCGCTGTTGTCTCCGCGAGCCCAACACGGGCACAGGTTCCCCGCCGCGGCGCCGGAGCCTGGGCCGCAGCCCGCGGGGACGGCTGGGGGCGGCGGCCGGGGGACGTGTGCGCCGCGGGAAGAGGCGGGCAGCCCGGAGAAAGAAAGAACGGGGGGCGGGGTGGGCTGCGCGGCGTGCGGGGCCGGAGCGGCGGCGGCGCGTGTGGCGCTGTGGAGAGATGTCTCCGCCGCCGCCGCGCGGGGCGAGGGAGGGGGCCTGGCGCGCGGCGCGGAGAGGAGGGGGCGGCCACGGGCCTGACTACACCGACACTAATTCCCAGGCCGCCCTTAAGGAATGAGGGGAGCACGTGACCCGCTGGGGGGGCGGCGGGCGGAGGGGGCGGGCGGACTCCGAGCCATTTTGGAGCCGGTGTCAGTTTCCACTCTGCCTTCAGCAGTGCATTTTTTTCCACCCTCCCCTCCCCCTCCTCGCCTTCCTCCCCTCCCCCCGCTCGCACGCACACACACGGCGCCCCCCGCCCGCCCGCCTCCCCCACAGCAACTATGAAATAATCGTAGTATGAGAGGCAGAGATCGGGGCGAGACAATGGGGATGTGGGCGCGGGAGCCCCGCTCCAGCTTAGCAGCACCTCCCAGCCCCGCAGAATAAAACCGATCGCGCCCCCTCCGCGCGCTCCCTCCCCCGAGTGCGGAGCGGGAGGAGGCGGCGGCGGCCGAGGAGGAGGAGGAGGAGGAGGAGGCCCCGGAGGAGGAGGCGTTGGAGGCCGAGGCGGAGGCGGAGGAGGAGGCCGAGGCGCCGGAGGAGGCCGAGGCGCCGGAGCAGGAGGAGGCCGGCCGGAGGCGGCATGAGGCGAGCGCGGCGGCCGCGGCTGCTCGGGGCCGCGCTGGTTGCCCATTGACAGCAGCGTCTGCAGCTCGCTTCAAGATGGCCGCTTGGCTCGCATTCATTTTCTGCTGAACGACTTTTAACTTTCATTGTCTTTTCCGCCCGCTTCGATCGCCTCGCGCCGGCTGCTCTTTCCGGGTACGTAGGAGGCGAGGCGCCCCCGGGACGGGGCTGGGGGCTGGCGGGGGCCGCGCGGGGTTCGGGGTGGCCGCGGGTGGAAGAGGAGCCCCCCCCGCGCCCCGGCCGCGCTGCCTGGAGGGCGCTGACAGCGTGGGCGCCCGGCCCCGCGTCCCGCGCTCCCCGCCCCGCGCCCGCCGGTCCCGCGCGTCGCCCGCCCCGCGCCCGCGAGCGCGCGCCCGCC